>NW_025853152.1:0-1576 GCF_002878395.1 Capsicum annuum | reverse complement strand
AAGCCAATCCATGCCGAGAATGACATCAAAATCAGTCATCTCTAAATTAACTAAATTGCTGATGTGGCTTTCTAAAATATCATAATCGGGCAGTTCTTGTATACCCACCAAACTATGATGGTTTTACCCACTGGGGTAGAGACTGAAAAGGGCTCTGCTAAAATTTCAGGACTGATTCCGAATCGTCTGCTATATAAGGAGTAACAAAGACAAGGATGCACCTGGATCTAGCAAAATGTAAATATGAACATAGAAATTTTTAATGTACCAGTAATAACATTAGGAGGATTTTCCTGATCATGTCAAGTCTGAAGAGCATAAAGTCTGTTTGGGCGTTGCCCACTAGCAGCACTGGAAGTGGCACCCTGCTGATTTGGGTGACCAGACTGGGCTGTGGAACGATTCTGCTGACCCTGTTGACCTGACTGCGGACACTCTCTAATACTGTGGCCTGGATTGCCCAACTAAAATAAACATCACTACTAGCTCTACAGGTACCCTTATGGTTCTTGCCACAAGTCTGACACAGGGGATTAGTTTGGGCACTGCTGACACTGCCCTAAGACTTAGAGCCTGGTGCTCGATCTTTGTTGCCGTCTCTGAATTTTGGTACTTAGGCACTGGCGGAGGAAGGAGCTGGAACTGCTGGCTTAGGATGGAACTACGAACGGGTTCCTCCTTCTGATTTGGGTTGAGCAAAACTAAAATTGCCTGATCTTGTTCTCTTGTTCTGCCTCTCCCTAGTCCTAATCTTTTGCTCCTCTAATTGTTGAACGTGGGTCATGAGCCCAGCTAAAGTCATATCACTATTCAACATTGCAGACCTACACTCATTTACCATGTTATCATTCACTCCTGACACGAACTTGCTTATCTTAGCCCTATTGTCTGCAACCACATGAGGGGCATATCTGGCTAGCTGAGTAAATCTGAGAGAATACTCTTTAATCGTCATATTTCCCTGCCTGAGGTTAATGAACTCTAGAATTTTTGCCTCCTTCAGCTCTTGGGGAAAGAATCTGTCTAAGAAAGCCATGACAAATTCCTCCCACTCTATAGGACCTGCACTATCTACCCTCTCGAACTTCCACTATTTGTACCAAGTGTGAGAAACATCCTGTAACTGGTATGTGGCTAACTCAGCACTCTGAAAAGAAGTAAATCCCATGATGTCTATGACCTTCTGGACTTGGTCAATGAATTCTTGAGGGTCTTCATCAGACTTAGACCCAAAGAAAGATAGAGGGTTCATTCGGGTGAAGTCCCGAATCCTAGCTGTGGCTGAGTTGGCCACTGGATTGACCAGAATAACTGGTGACCATTCATTTTGGGTAGCCACAGACTGCGAAAGTATGGTGAATGCGGCCCTAAACTCCGTATGAGAAACATCTTCGCCCAAAGGATCTTCGAGCTAAGGAGCGGGATGGTTTCTTCTCTTTGAAGGCATATTCTGAAATAAGAAAAGAATGAATTAGACTGAGAGTTTAACTTAAGATTATGCTTACTAGCACGACATGAATACTGAAAGAGGGGAAACTGTTCCTAAAACATTTTATAGCCTCTTGCACATAAATAT
>NW_025853151.1:0-5554 GCF_002878395.1 Capsicum annuum | reverse complement strand
CTAAGCTAGGTATGGCCGCGCCTAACCAATCGCCTATGTTTGGTTGGGCGGTGCCTAACCAATCGCCTATCCTTACTGTCTTTTATGAAAATAGGCATAACTTTTCGCTCAGGTATTGGATTAAGGCAAAATTGATATCGTTGGAAAGATAATTTGATTCTCTACAATTTGTAGGTCTAAATCAACCAAAATACCACATTAACATTGATTTATACTCATTCAAAGATGACCCTTCCAAAATCGAACACTAAAAATTGATGGATTCAAAAAGTCTTAGCTTGTATTACCTTAAGTGACTCATATGAACATGCTTAATGCATCATAAGCTATCCTACCACTAGGGTATTCATTGTAAGTCATGTACTCAAGTAAGAATCACAGGATAGGAGATTTCATACGTAGGAATACTTATTCACTTCCTAGCTTAGAAATATGTGGGGTATTACAATATCTCCCCTTTGGGAACATTCATCCTCGAATGAGAATTTACTGAGAAGGGGTGCAAGACAATAGAAACTGAACTGAATATGAAGAACTGAAACTTGATCTCATGACTGACATGCTAAACATACTGAACTCGTGCATATCTGATGCACGGATAACTGACACATGAATGCATGACTGAGTATGAAATGGTTAATAGGTACCAAGTTTATACTAGAAACATGAACGTGAAACTGAATAAGATTAAGGAGAACTGTTACCTTGAGCTTGATCTGAATTGGCGGGGAAGAGGTGAGGATACTTGGTACGCATATCTGCTTTTGCTTCCCAAGTAGCTCCCTCGTGAGACGGATTTTACAAAAGAACCTTGACTAGGGGGACTTCTTTGTTCCTCAATCTATGAGTCTGATAATCTAAGATTTTGAGTGGAATCTCTTTATAAGAGAGGCTGTTCTGAATATCTATGCTCTGAATAAGGACAACAACTACTGGGTCACCTATGCACTTCTTTATCAAAGAGACATGGAAGACTGGATGGACTGAGGCTAGATCTGAAGGCAACTCAAGCTCATAAGTTACCTTGACGAAGCAACAAAGAATTCTGAAGGGACCGACATACCAGGGACTGATTTTCCCTTTCTTTCCGAACCTCTTCACTCTCTTCATGGGAGAGATCTTAAGATAGACATAGTCATTGACCTCGAACACGAGATCCTTTCTACGAACATCTGGATAGGACTTTTGTTGGCTCTGACCAGCCCGAAGTCTCTCTCTGATCAACTGAACTTTCTCTAAGGCGTCGAATACTAAGTCAGGACCTATGATTGAGGCCTCACTAACTTCAAACCAACTAATTGGAGATCTACATCTCTTACCATAGAGAGCTTCAAATGGAGCCATCTGAATACTAGAATGATAGTTATTGTTGTATGCAAACTCAATCAAAGGCAAGTGGTCGTCCCAACTTCCCTTGAGGTCAATTGCACACGCCCTTAGGATATCTTCAAGAGTCTGAATGGTCCTCTCTACTTGACTATCTGTCTGAGGATGAAATACTGTGTTGAGATGGACTTGGGTACCGAGACCCTTTTCGAATACTTTCCAAATGTGAGAAGTGAACTGGGTACCTCTGTCTGAGATGATAGATAGTAGAACACCGTATAACCTGACTAACTCCCTGATATAGAGTTTGGTATAATCCTCGGCAGAATAAGAAGTACAAATAGGAAGGAAATGAGCTGACTTGGTCATTCTATCTATAATGACCTAGACTGAATCATGCTGATGACGAGTTCTAGGCAAACCAATCACGAAGTCTATGTTAACTTCTTCCCACTTCCAAGTAGGAATGGTGAACTCTTGCATAGAACTACTAGGTTTCTGATGCTCTATCTTAACCTGCTGAAATGTAGAGCACTTAGCCACAAACTCTGCAGCATCTCTCTTCATCTCACTCCACCAATAGATCTCCCGCATATCGCGGTACATCTTAGTGGCCCCTGAATGAATAGAGTATCGCGCACCATCCGCTTCTGCAAGTATTCACTGCCTCAATTCATCTATACCTAGAACACATAAACGACCCTAACAACGAATAACACCATCTCCCCCTTGGGAGAAAACCTCGACTTTCTGATTCTGAACTGACTCTTTGAGCTTGAAAAGGCTAGGATCCCTTTCTTATTTCTCTTTCACCTTGAAAACTAGAGATGACTCTGAACAACTATGAATACATACATCACCCTCTGAAGAATTGACTAAGCGAACACCTAGTCTGTCAAGTTGATGGAAATCCTGAGCTATTTTTTTCTTACTATGCTCAACGAGAGAAATACTACCCTTGGAGAGTTGACTGAGAGCGTCGGCCACAATATTGGCCTTGACCGAATGATAAAGAACACTCATGTCATAATCTTTTAAGAGCTCTAACCACCTTCTCTGGCGAAGATTGAGATCTTTCTCGAAAAAGACATACTGGAGGCTTTTATGGTCTGTGAAGACATCTACATGAACTCCATAGAGATAATGCCTCCAAATCTTCAAGGCAAAAACTACCGCTGCTAACTCAAGATCATGAGTAGGATAATTCTTCTCATGTAGCTTTAACTTTCTAGAGGCGTAGGCTATGACCTTACCATGATGCATGAGGACACAACCTAAACCCACTCTTGATGTATCACAATAGACCACACAACCGTCTGAACCATCTGGAATAGCTAGAACTGGAGCGGAGGTGAGTCGAGTCTTCAACTCTTGAAAGTTATTCTCGTATGAGTCTGACCACTGAAACTTAATCTTTTTCTGAGTCAATCTGGACATGGGAGATGTAATAAAAGAAAATCCCTCGATAAACTGTCTGTAATAGCCAGCCAAACCCGAAAAAACTCCTAATATCTGATGGAGATATAGGTCTGGGCCAGTTTCTTACTGCCTCGTTTTTCTGAGGATCTACTCCAATGCCATCACTGGAAATAATATGGCCAAGGAATGCTACTAATATTAGCCAAAATTTGCACTTGCTGAACTTAGCAAATAACTGGTGACCCCTAAGAGTCTGAAGAACAATCCTAAGATAGTCTGTATGATCACGCTCTATACGAGAATAGATCAGAATATCATCTATAAAGACTATGACATACATATCCAAGTACTACTTGAACACACGGTTCATCAAATCCATAAAAGCTACAGGGGCATTGGTAAGACCAAATGACATGACTAAAAATTCAAACTGACCATACCGAGTACGGAAAGCTGTCTTTGAAATGTCATATTCTCTAACTCTGAGCTAATGATAGCCTGATATAAGGTCTATCTTAGAGAAGTAACTGGCACCCTGAAGTTGGTCGAATAGATCATCAATCCTGGGAAGAGGATATCTGTTCTTGACCATGACCTTGTTGAGTTGACGGTAATCAATACACATCCTGAGAGAACCGTCTTTCTTGCGCACGAATAATACTGGCGCACCCCATGCAGAAACGTTGGGTCTGATGAATCCCTTATCTAAGAGATCCTTCAACTAATCTTTCAGTTCCTTGAGTTCTGCTGGTGCCATTTTGTATGGCGTAATAGAAATAAGTTGAGTATTCGAAAGAAGGTCTATGCCGAAGTCTATTTCCCTTTCGGGGGAAATGCCTGGAAGATCTTTGGGAAAGACATCTACGTATTCATTAACAAAAAGGACTATTTCGAAAATGGGATATTCAAAACTAGAATCTTTAACATGCATGAGATGATACACACCCCCTTAGAAATCATTTTCCTTGCCCGAAGGTAGGAAATAAGTTGACCCCTGAACGCTGAAATGCTACTCTTCCACTCTAGGAAAGGCTCATTGGGGAACTAAAATTGAACTATCCTGTAACTGGTAGGCGGCTAACTCAGCACTCTCAATAGAAGTAACATCCATGATGTCAATGACCTTTTGGACTTGGTCAATGAACTCCTGAGGGTCCTCATCAGAGTTAGGCCCATGGAAAAATGAAGGGTTCATTCGGGTGAAGTCCCGAACCCTATCTTCTTTGGGATTGGCCAATGGATTGGCTAGAATGACTGATGACCATTCAGTCTGTGCAACCATGGAATCAGAAAGTAAGGTAAATGTGGCTCTAAACTCCTCATGGGAAATATGTTAGCCCAAAGGATCTTCGGGCTGAGGAGCTGGCTGGTTTCTTCTCTTTGGGGCAATGGTCTGGAATAAGAGAGATTGGATTAGACTGAGAGTTTAAATTGTGATTATGCTCACTAGCATGATATGAATAATGAAAAAAGGGGACTGTTCCTAAAACATCTTATAGCCTCCCGTATATAAATGTGGCGCACAACACACCCATGTACAAGACTCTACTAGATGTGGCTTTCAGACTTCCTAGGACTCTATTTAACCTTAGGCTCTGATACCAAGTTTGTAACACCTCGATTCACTAAATCGGAATGCTACACGGTGCTCATGACCCCAAGGGACCACAAGCTAACAAATGGCTGATATCTATACCTGTATACTGCAAATCATGATATAATAATGCAGAATACATAGAACTGTATGGCTATAAGGTTCAACTGAATACAATCATATGAGTGAAAATATCCAAAACAACTCAATGTGAACATGAATCTGAACATAAATCTGAAAGCCTCTAAACTATCTGAATAAGGAGTTGAAGGAACATGTCTCCAAATAACTCCGTAAAACTGAACTGAAGAAATAAAAAATAAATAAAATCATATTGTCCTCAAATCAATGAGGACTCATTGTGTCTCTATGACTGGAATTCTACCGCTACTGCTGGGCTGGAACTCGTGTCTCAGAACCTATGGTGTAACATGAAAAGAAAGCACCATAGCGCAAATGTGTCAGTACAACTGGAGTACTGAGTATACAAGAAGGTAGGCTAAACATAAAGGGTTTCATGCATGAACAACACTGACTAACTAATATGAACATGGGAGTGAAAACACACATATATAGAAACTGGGACCGTAAATATGTGATAGCATAACCTGTAAGCTAATACATGGTTTACTGATAACTGTCATGACTGATACTGGAACTGATAACATGGACGACTATATCTGACAATCTTATATATACTAAAATCTGAATAACACCCTGAGTTTTTATACTGAGACTGATATTGAAACTATGGGAAGTATTGTTTAACCGACATGCCCCATGTATGTTGTTATGTCTAAGCTGGGGCCCAATCTCTACCCCAACTGAAGGGGTGTAAATACCGTGCCACGGGTAAGGACAGCCTGTGAGTGACCCTTATCTGGATGGTACTCAATGAGAAAGGTGGGAACCCTAAACTGACGGGTTAAGCCACCTCATCAACCCTAATCTGGCAGGTCAAGATGTCTCAACCTACGCTGGCTATGAAGTTCTAGAACACAAGGATGACTACTAAGAATCACACCCTAAACTGGCGGGTGATTTACCATCCTTGGGTTCACTCGGTGCTAACATCTACTCCCATCTGGAGTAACTGGACATGAATAATTTACTGTGCATGACTTAATCTTACTGAATTCCATTGACTGGCGAAATGTTACTAATATCTGACAACTGACTAAGATCATGAGGTTTTCCTGAGTCACATGACTGACT
>NW_025853150.1:0-1504 GCF_002878395.1 Capsicum annuum | reverse complement strand
GTTTTATATAGGTTTATATAAATATTTTTGGAGAAGGTGGGAGTGACTTTGGTGGAGGACAAGATGCGAGAAGGCAGATTGAGATGATTTGGGCATGTGATGAGGAGGAGCACGGATGCCCCTGTTCGGAGGTGTGAGAGACTAGCTTTGGATGGATTCAGGAGGAGTAGAGTTATGCCAAAAAAATATTGGAAGGAAGTGATTAGGCATGACATGGAGCAGCTTCAGCTTACTGAGGACATGACCCTAGATAGAAAGGTGTGGAGGTCGCGGATTAGGGTAGAAGGCTAGTGTGAGTGTGTGGGTTGTGGCTAGAGGTTAGGAGAGTTTGGGTGTGGTGAGTGTCTTAGGTATTGTGAAAGTATGTCACTACTAGGTGAGTATCCATTTTCTTATATTTATTGCGTATTGCTCGTATTTTCTCTTATTTCGGAATTCTCTGATATTATTGTTATTATTTCTTATCTCTTATTTCTGTTTATGTTATCCACCATGTCTCATGTTTCATTACGGCTTTGGTATACTATTCTCATTCTTGAGCCGGGAGTCTATCGAAAACAACCTCTCTATCTCATCGGAGGTAGTGGTATGGACTGCGTACATTTACCCTCCCCAGATCTCACTTTGTGGGAATACACTGGGTCTGTTGTTGTTGTTTTTGTTATATAAATTATTTTGGACTTGTTGGCGTGCTCGGGTTGGATCCTAAGGAGCCCAGGAGTGTTTCGGCACCATTGGAAGGATTGTTGTATTATGTAGATCGTTTGATGTTGGTACCTTCTTTGCAATTGCAAGGGCACCAATATCGAAAACTTAGCTCAAGGAGAAGATGCATCACTTGCTAACGTGTGGAGGGGGGTGGGGTTGAAGGATGCTACGACGATCATGAGGGCTATGCCAGGTCAACCCTCTTGGTCAATCATCTTTCGCGACCACAAGGGAAACGGCACCATCATGTCAACCCTTAGTCAACCTTCATCGCGACCACAAGGGAAATTGCACTACTACTACGACCATGAGGGTTATGCACCCCTAGTCAACATTCTTCGCGGTCACAAGGGAATTGGCACTATTACAACCATGAAGGTTACATGCCAAATGAACCCTTAGTCAACATTCTTCACAACCACAAGGGAATTGAATTGGCACTACTACGATCATGAGGGTTATAATCGTGAATCTAGAAGCTTCAAACTATGACTTCACCACTCTGCCTCTGCTATCATATATTCTCCTGTTCTTATTTTTTTTCCGCACATAAATACTACTTCCTCCGTCTCTTTTTATGTGTAATCATTTTCTTTTTTGTTCGTCTAAAAAGAATGTCATCTTTTCTTATTTGGTAATTGTTTAAAGACATAATTCTTTACTTATTTCTTAAATTTCGTGCCCAGTCAAATGGCGACACATAAAATGAGACGGAGAGAGTATGATTTTGTTTTCATCAATTTCAGCAACAAAAAAAGAGTAAAAAGGAAACGCTTAGCATAATTACAAATCATAT
>NW_025853149.1:0-2204 GCF_002878395.1 Capsicum annuum | reverse complement strand
ATATACTTTAATATGAATTCCATGCTTTTCATGTGTTGCTATTGTGGTGGTATCAAGCATGTAAGATAATGGAGATATATAATATGTACACGAAATATATCCATGCATTCTTTACAATGTTTAAGATGTTGAATAACTATATGAAATATGATATCCCCTACTTATGATATTATGAATTGTGGACTCAAATCTTGTGATCAAGTCATGTCATGTGTGTCAGTTTCCTTCTATCCAGTCCTGGGGGTATTCATACCCAAAAAATATAGTTGTATGCCTAGAGCCATGTCATGTTTTCATAATACTCTCAGTCAAGCCATGATCTATAGAAATCAGTCAGTCATGTAACTTAGAAAAACTCAGTAATCTTAGTAGTTCAGTATTCTCAGTAATCACAGTGCTCAGTAACCTCAGTAATCATAGTAAATCTCAGTAACTTCAGTACTCTTAATCAATCCTTAAAACTCATTACATTCCGTTCGTCATCAGAATCCAGTAAACTCAGTTTTAGCTCCGCTAAATAATACTACTAGTATCAGTTCAGTTAATCAATATTAGTTTAGTAAATCAGTTCAGTTAATTTATTCAGTTCATCCCAGTTATTTTGTTCAGTGTCTTTCAGATGAGAGTAGGATTCAGTATCGAGTGAGCCTAGGGATGGGGACTCACCTGCTAGATTAGGACTAAGATCCTTAGAAGCAATCCCTAAGTTTTAGAACTACGTAGCCAGTGTAGGTACGAGATGTCACTCGTTAGAGAGGACTAACATACTCAGGGGTCACCCGTTAGCACATTTATATGTATAGGACTGATCGAAGGAGTCACCTTCTAGATTAGGACTGACTCCATAGCAGATGTCTTTACTGGTGGCGCGGTACTGACACCCTTCCAGTCAGGGTAGAGATTGGACCCCAGTCAGCTTAGCTTGGGGCATGTCGGTTAGATGAACACATCCCACAGTTTCAGTTATAGAATCAAGGCTTTCAGACACAGTCAACTTAGCTTAGTAGTACAGATTCAGTACTGTTAGATACAGTCAATACTTATCATTGTAAATAGACTTCAAGATCACCCATTAGCTAGGACTGATCTCAACTATGATTAATCAGTATCAGAATCATTAGATTTAAAGATCACCCGCTAAATAGGACTGATCTCAGACTAAGTCAAATCATCCTTCTTATCAGTATACTCATGATTACCCGCTAGATAGGACTGATCTCAGCTTTAGTTACTCCAAGTAGAATGGAACTCAGATAGTTCCATCAGAACTTAGAATGTCAGATGCAGTCGCTCAGTATCAGTTATATCGATTAGTCCGATCATTACAGTTATATCAGCTATATCAGTTGTCATAGCTCACGTTACTAGTATTCAGTTTCAGGACAGTTAGACACAGTCATTCAAACCAGTTCTTCATAATTTGAACTGTCAGATCATCAATAATCTATTCAGTACCTCAGTAACAGTAAAGTCATGTCGACAGCATTCAGACTCAGTAGTCAACATCATCACGAGTTAAATTATAGTTGTTTATAAATGTATGTATTCTCACGTTCATATTAGTTAGCATTTTTCTTGAGTATAACCCTTTGCATTTAGCCTAACTCACTCATATACTCAGTATATTTAGACATACTGACGCATTTGCGCTATGGTGCTTTCTCTTATGTTACACCATAGGTTTAGAGGCATGAGCTCTAGACCAACAGTAGCATTCCAGTGTTTAGAGTTTGCAGTGAGTCCTCCTTATTCAAGGTCGATATGATTATTGCTACATTTACAATTCAGTTTCTAGATGGAGTTAGTTGGAGACATGTTCCTTCAACTCCTTATTTAGTTCAGTTAGAGGTTTTCAGACTAGATGTCAGATTAGATATTCAGATCTTATTATTTCAGTATTTATGACTTGTATTGGTATTGTTATACCTTTTTCAGATATTTTGTTATCAGACGTTTATTCAGTTTGAACCTTATGGCCTTTTATGTTCATGTTTCCATATTTTATGTATATTATGCAGTATACAGGTACATATATCATTCATGGGTTAGCTTGTGGTCCTTCAGGGTCATGAGCACTGTGTAGCATTCCAGTTCAGAAAATCGAGGTGTTACAACTTTAAAGTCTATAGAAAATATATACACATATATACGTACCATTCAATATATATGTACTACTTTAAATAAAACATATATATATATATATA
>NW_025853148.1:0-3769 GCF_002878395.1 Capsicum annuum | reverse complement strand
GTGACTGGGATCCATACTGGAAATAAATGCTGGGTCCTAATAACTAAATACTAAAATTGAGGTTTAGACTGATACTGAAGTGCTTAATTCTGAGACTGAGCACTAATTAGTGAGTGTTGAGTACTGAAACTGTAATTTAGATGGCAACTGAGTTATGATAGTCGCATAATGAAGGCTAGCATAAGTCAAGGATCTGGATATTCATTCACACTCTGCACTTTCCCAATTTTTAAATATTACCCCTTGCTATCCCTTTGCTTGTATACTAACAGGATATTCAAGACTATCTTCGTATCTACACCCTCGTATAAAACATGCATACAATAATATACTCTTAACATGAAACATTAACTCTCTCCCATCTAAGAAATTTCTCAATACTACACTATTCTCATAAAGAGAGCTTATTGAAGGGCTAAATTAGGATAACCTGAAACATGAATGGATACTAACTGAACTTGACACATGACTAAAACTTAAGAAATAGAATATCAATAACATGGATTTACCAAAAAGGTCTGAACTAAGTATATATATGATATAGTATGAATTTATCTGATCAGTGGGGCCATAGCATGAGTTATGCAAACTGAGTATACTGTAAAGCATGATATGTGTACATGAGTCATGAGTAGCATGACTTGAGTCTTGAATATTTGAGTTCGTGGAACATGATTCGTAACACTGAGTGAGCTGGAACTAAACTCCCTATGCTGGGAACTGAAAACGCACACGATTCTATAGAATACGTGTGAACATAAGCTGTATTCATAGAATCTAAAACATGAAGCATGCATAGGCATTATGTTGACTGAAGTACAAAACTTTACTCTGATATAAGGGATGGGTTGGGGATCGTCTTCCCTAACTGCTTTTCTATACATACTGACACTACTAATGGAATTTTAGAGCTTGACCGGGTTACTTGATCTAACATCTTGCCCATAGCTTAAAGCCATCATCATACGTCTGTGAACAGTAAACTAATGTTTAAACTGAATTGCAATCATCATCACATGCTTACACTCTGATCAACACATGATCTCTTTACTAAATACATTATCTGCCTCTATTTTCTAACATACAACTAATATCATATTCACACCTTTATGCTTAATTTCAAGTCAATAAACTTAAATTTCTAACTCGCACTGTTCAAGCCTATTGATTTATTCTGGCACAACTATCCCCATGAATACATAATTTATTCAATATTGATATAGTATCCCAACTTGTCTACTGCTAGACTCCTAGGTTCTTGCTTCTAACTCTGGGTCACATGCTATTATAAGATTTTTAGAAGGGATCTAATGGCATATCTAAATCTGGGTTTGAGAACGAGTTCTCATGATCAGGAATGAGATCCATACAACTTTGGAATACAACATAACTGATGGGATACTGCCCGAGAAAGCCCTATCTTTAGGACTTGAGCTTTACTATTTCTGTTACCTTGAAAGTAAGGTGGAATTAACATGAGTGAAGCATGATGAGAATCTATATGAGTTTCTTAGAGAACCTTGCTATAGCACAATCTGAGATATGAAAGAAGGGAAACTGTTCCTAAAACATCTTATAGCCTCCTGCACATAAGTGTGGTACACAACACACGCATGTACAAGACTCTACTAGATGCGGCTTTTAGACTTCCTAGGACTCTATTGAACCTTAGGCTCTGATACTAAGTATGTAACACCTCGATTTTCTGAATCGGAATGCTACACGATGCTCATGACCCCAAAGGACCACAAGCTAACCCATGACTGATATCTATACCTGTACACTGCATAATATAACATGAAAATATGAAAACATGTACTGACTGGCCATAAGATTCAAATCTGAATAATTATCTAATGAGACAATGTCTGAAAATGGTATAACAATACCAAAAAAAAATCTGAAATAACTGTCTAACATGCTATAGTCTGGAAAGCCTCTAAACTATCTGAATAAGGAGTTGATATGACATGTCTCCAACTAACTCCATCTAGAAACTAAACTAAAATAGTAAATAAAGCAATAATAATATCATCCTTGAAGGAAAAGGACTCACTACAAACTCCAACCACTGGAATGCTATTGCTGATCTGGAGCTCGTGCCTCTGAACCTATGGTGTAACATAAGAGAAAGCACCATAGCGCAAATGCGTCACTATGTCTAAATGTTATGAGTATATAAGTGAGGTAGGCTAAATGAAAAGGGTTATATACATGAAAAATACTGACTAATATAAATGTGATAATACATATATACATACGTAACTGTAACTAAACTCGTGGAGATACTGACTACTAAGTTTGAATACTGACAACATGAGTGTACTGATACTGAGATACTGGATGACTGAGTTTACTGATATTGATATATAAATCACTAATAAGTGATAGGTCTGGTACTGTATTACTGGATAATGAGAGACTGATAATGCATTACTGACAAATAAATGATTGTTTTTGACAGTTCAAATTTTGAAGAACTGGTCTAATTGACCGTATTTGAAAGCCCTGAAACTAAGTACTGATAGCATGAGTGACTCTACCTGATAGACCTGCTACTGATTACTGATAACATGAGTGACTGTATCAGACAGTCTTGAATTTGATAAAACTATCTGAGTCCCGTACTGTGTCGGAGTTGATTGTATCTGACCGTCCTGATATACTCTCTTTTACTAAGACTGAGACTAAAACTGTGGGAGGTAGTTGTTTAACCGACATGCCCTAATAATGCCTATAGCTTAGGTGGGGTCCAATATTTTCCCCAACTGGAGGGGTGTCAATACTACACCACTGGTAAGGACAACTGTGAGTGACCCTTATCTGGCAGGTACTCAAATGAGAATGGTGGGAACTTTAAACTGGCAGGTTAATCCACCTCATCAACCCTAATCTGACAGGTTAAGATATCTCAACCTACGCTGGTTATGTAGTTCTAGAACACAAGGATGATTGCTAAGAATCACACCCAGAACTAAAAGGTGAGTTCCCATCCTTGGGTTCACTCTGTGCTAACTTCTACTCCCATCTGAAGGACACTGAACTGAATAACTAAGCTTAACTGAATAAGTGAACTGAACTTATTAGCTGAACAGATGCTGATTAACTGGAATAATACTAATGGTATTATTTAGCGGAGCTAAACTAAGTTTATTGGATTCTGATAACTGACAGAATGTACTGAGTTCTGAGGACTGGTTGAGACTACTGAAGTTACTGAGATTAAGTATGAATACTGAGGTTGCTGATGTTACTGAGCACTGAGATTACTGAGATTATTGGACTACTGAGATCGCTGAGATTACTGAGTTTTCTTGAGTCACATGACTAACTGAATTCTATAGGTCATGGCTTGACTGAGAGTATTGTGATAACATGACATGGGTCTAGGTACACAGCTACATTTTTTGGGTACCCAGGACTCGATGGAAGGAAACTGACACAACTTGACTTTCTTGAGTACATGACCATCAATAACAATCCATAATACATGTGTGAGGTATTTCATGAAGTAAATGGTCATCATAATATCTAACATGAATAGGAATGCTTATAATCAAGTCATGAATTTCATATTCTATTATCATGGGCATTCCGACAACATGTACTGTTCATAACGATAGCATGAAACCCATTTAAGCATAAGGGAATGGCAAACATTTAACATTTAGTTCGTATTGTAATAATTATGGGATAACTCATATAATACTTCAAAATCATGTTCTTGTTCATAGCATGGAAGGCATATAGACACACTATGAAACCATTC
>NW_025853147.1:0-2192 GCF_002878395.1 Capsicum annuum | reverse complement strand
GAGATGATACACATACCCCTTAGAAATCATTTTCCTTGCCCGAAGGTAGGAAACAAGTTGACCCCTGAACGCTGAAATTCTACCCTTCCACTCTAGGACGGGCTCACTCGGGAACTGAAACTGAACTATTCTATTTCTGCAGTTGACTATGGCATAGCAGGAATAAAGCCAATCTATGACGAGAATGACATCAAAATCAGTCATCTCTAACTCCACTAAATCTGTTGATGTGGATTTCTGAGATATCATAACCGGGCAGTTCCTATATACCCGCCGGGCTATGATGGTTTTACCCACTGGGGTAGAGACTGAGAAGGGCTCTGCTAGGACTTCGAGACTGATTCCAAAATTGCCTGCTATGTGTGGAGTAACAAAAGACAAAGATATACTTGGGTCTAGCAAAGAATAAACATGAACACGAAAAATCTGTAACGTACCAGTAACGACATCAGGAGAATTTTCCTGATCCTGCCGGGACTGAAGAGCATAGAGTCTGTTTGGGCATTGCCCACTGGTAGCACTGGAAATAGCACCCTGCTGGTTTGGGCTACTGGACTAAGCTGTAGAATGATTTTGCTAACCCTGAAGACTTGACTGCAGACACTCCCTAATCTTGTGGCCTGGCTTTCCACAACTAAAACAGACATCACTACCAGCTCTGCAAATGACCTTGGGGTTATTACCACAAGTCTGACAAAAGGGATTCGTTCGGGCACTGCTAACACTGCCCTGAGATTTAGAGCCTGGCGCTTTGTCTCTATTGCCATCTCTGAACTTCGGAACTGGAGCGCTGACAGAGAAAGGATCTGGAATGAATGACTTGGAGTGAAACTGTGAACGGTTTCCTCCATCTGACTTGGGGTGAGCAAAGTTGAAATTACCTGACCTTGCTCTCTTGTTCTGCCTCTCCCTTGTCTTAAACTTCTGCTCTTCTACTTATTGGGCATGGGTCATGAGTCTGGCTAAGGTCATATCACCGATCAGCATCGCAAACCTACACTCATTTACCACACTATCGTTGACCCATGACACGAACTTGCTCACCTTAGCTCTATTGTCTATAACCACATGAGGAGCATAACTGACTAGTTGAGTAAATCTGAGAGAATACTCCCTAACCGTCATATTCCCCTACCTGAGGTTGATGTACTCAAGAACTTAGGCTTTCCTCAGCTCTTGGGGAAAGAATCTGTCTAAGAAGGCTATGACAAATTTCTCCCACTCGATAGGGCCTGTATCATATAACCTCTCAAACTTTCACTATTTGTACCAATCATGAGTAACATCCTGTAAATGGTAGGCGACTAACTCAGCACTCTCAATAGAAGTAACACCCATGATGTCAATGACCTTCTGGAATTGGTCAATCAACTCCTGAGGGTCCTCATCAGACTTTGACCCATAGAAAGATGGAGGGTTCATCCGGATGAAGTCCCAAACCCTAGCTGCTTTGGGATTGGCCAATGGATTGGCCAGAATGACTGGTGGCCATTCAGTCTGTGTAGCCATAGACTGAGCGAGTATGGTAAATGCGACTCTAAACTCTGCATGGGAAACATGTTTGCCCAAAGGATCTTCGGGCTGAGGAGCTGGCTGGTTTCTTCTCTTTGGGGCCATAGTTTGGAATAAGAGAAGAATGGATTAGATTGAGAGTTTAACTTGTGATTATGCTTACTAGCATGACATGAATAATAAAGAAAGGGGACTGTTCCTAAAATATCTTATAGCCTCCCGCACATAAATGTGGCACGCAACACACCTATGTACAAAACTCTACTAGATGCGGCTTTCAGACTAACTAGGACTCTATTGAACCTTAGGCTCTGATACCAAGTTTGTAATACCCTGATTTGCTGAACCAAAATGCTACGCGGTGCTCATGACCCCGAGGGACCACAAGCTAACCCATGACTGATATCTGTACCTGTATACTGCAAATCATGATATAATAATACAGAATACATAGAACTGTAAGGCCATAAGGTTTAACTGAATACAATCATATGGGTGAAAATGCCCAAAACAACTCAATCTGAACGTAAATCTGAACATAAATCTGAAATCCTCTAAACTATCTGAATAAGGAGTTGAAGGAATATGTCTCCAACTAACTCTATAAAACTAAACTGAAGAAATAAATAAATGAATCAAATCATATTGTCCTCGAATCAATGAGGACTCACTGTGTCTCT
>NW_025853146.1:0-7434 GCF_002878395.1 Capsicum annuum | reverse complement strand
CAATTATGGCATTAGTTAAACATATGAACTCAATTGAAAATGTATAAAAACAAATGTTCAAACTATTGCAATAGATGACCCATTTGTTGGAATTAATCAAATAGATTAAATCATCTGTTGCAACAGATTACACCTCTATTGGAATTAATCAAATAGATTATGTCATCTATTATAACAGATTATCCATCTATTGCAAATTATCAAATAGGCATTGCCATCTGTTGTAGTTGACCCTATGATAAATTAAGGTATTAGTTGAACATATTTGGTAATAATAATCACTTTATCTTAGAGTGATCTATCGATGACTCTGGTCAGGAGGAATGCAATGCCATCCCATCATGCATTTGCCAAAAGACTCAATTAAAGTTATATTTGACCCTATAAAACCTTACCCCTAGTCCTAGATTAATCAATTAAGGTATTAGTTGAAAATATAAGGTAATAAGAATCAATTCAACTCAGAGTGATCGATCGACAACTCTGGCCGAGAGAAACGCAATATTGTCTCTTCATGCAATTACCAAAAGACTCATTTAAAGTTGTAGTTGACCCAATGATAACTCACCCCTAGTCCTAGATTGATCAATTTAGTTATTAGTTAAATATATAAGGTAATAAGAATCGATTCATCTTAGAGTAAGCGATTGATGACTCTGGTTAGAAGGAATGCAATACCGTCTCATCATGCAATTGCCAAAAGACTCAATTAAAGTTGTAATTGACCCTATAAGAACTCACCCCTAGTCCTAGATTAATTAATTACAATATTAGTTGAACATATGAACTCAATTAAAATTGTATAAAACTAAATATTAAACTTGTTACAACAGATGACCCATCTGTTGGAACTAATCAAACAAATTAAGTCATCTATTGCAACAGATTACCCATCTGTTATAAATTATCAAAAGGTGCTGCCATCTACTGTAGTATGATCAATTAAGGTATTAGTTGAACATATAAGGTAATGAGAATTGATTTACCTCAGAGTGATTGATCGACCACTCTAGTTAGGAGAAACACAATATCATCTCATCATGTATTTGCCAAAAAAGCTTAATTGAAGTTGTAGTTGACCCTATGAGAACTCACTCCTAGTCCTAGATTAATCAATTAATATATTAGTTAAACATATAAGGTAATAAGAATCAATTCAGCTCAGAGTGATCGATTGATAACTCTGGTCGAGGGGAACACAATACCGTCTCATCATGCAATTGCCAAAAAACTCAATCGAAGTTGTAGTTAACCCTATGAGAAATTACCCTTACTCATAGATTAATCAATTAAGGAATTAGTTAAACATATGAACTTAATTAAAATTGTATAAAAATAAATTTTCAACCTATTTCTACAGATGACTCATCTGTCAGAATTAATCAAACAGATTAAATCATATGTTGTAATAGATTACCCATCTATTGTAAATCATCTGTTGCGACAAATGACCAAGCTTTGGAAATTTTCAAATTGAAATTGTCATCTATTGCAAAGTATGACTTTGATGTTTTACAATCCTTTTTTGAAAAGAAATTTAAGTATTTCCTGTCCGAGATAAAAGAGATAAAATACTAAGGCGGTAAAAATTATTACTTGGATAACTCAAAAATCTCTTCAGTGAGTATTCTTATCAAGTTTTTTTAATGTCACCGTTCCTCGTGCTTCTCAAAAGTTATTAATCAATATTTAAAACCCATATCTACTCCCTTAATTTCATTTTAGTGGACCTCTTTCTAAAAATATTTGTTTTAATTTAGTTGTCCCAATGATGAAATCAAGGGAATTTTAATATATTCTTACAATAATATCCTCATCATTAAATGACTAAACAAGTTGTATATATTCAAATTTATATTTTCAGAGCATAATTAATAAGTCTATTTGGTAAAATAAACACCTAATAAATATTTTTCTTAATGGATGTGTCAAGTCTATAGGGGCTAACTCAACTAATATGAAATGGAAGGAGTAGAATAATCTCTCATTCAACCATAAAATTAAGATGAGAAACTCAACTCATCACTTCCTCTCTTCTTTATTCTCAATTCTCTCTTCTTTTAGATGAGGACGCTTTCGTATCTCAACCTATTAATATTTTTTCTTGACTGAACCGGATGTTCTGATCCCTTTGCTTTTTTGACATTGCAGGTATGGTTAACTATTGGTCTTTCCTTCTCATATTCTTCTATGTATGTTATTTAAATTAGATATTTCCATCTATTTCTCTTAATGATTTACCTATTACCAGTTTCCTATTTATTGAGAAAATTGAAAGAAAGGCGACTTTTAAGTCTTTAATGAATGAATCGTTGTTTTATTAAAATATGCAAAAAAGTCATCTATTGTGAGAACTTTAAAAACCTTGTTGTCAATATAGTTTTTTATGCCTTTTGTTTGTTACTTCGGTGGTGCTGTTGTTGGGGGTAGTGCTGGTGTTGGAACATGTGGTGTTTGTGTTGTTAATGGTGTTTGAACATATGGTTTTGTTTCTTTGTTGTTAATGTTGTTGTTGTTGGTGGTGCAATAGTTTTCTCAACTGTTGCAATCGATGAATCAGCTGTTGGAATAGACGAAGCAACTATTTAAAGAAATCAAGCCAGTCGCAAGGCTGGTTTGATTTATTCAAATAGATGACCTATCTGTTACAATATGTCATCCATCTGTTGCAATAGATGCCTCATCGGTTGACCAAATTGGGAATCTGTTGCATCAAATTAGTTATCTGTTGATTTATTCAATTTTGTGTTACCCTTTTGTAATATTCTTTTTGTTCTTCTCTTGTTCGACATCAAATGCATTTCTCTTGTTTACTGATAAAAAAAGAGAAATAAGTTTTTTGTAGATAGAACTACTTCATATGTGGGAGGTATGTATTACTGATCAAACTATCGTGAAAACACACATCCAGTACAATGATTTTGTGAATGTTTGTTCTTTAGATATTAGGCATTAATCCTTCAAACAAGATATGGAATTTTACAGTTAAGATTATTAAGTTCGAACAAGTAAGGCTGAGGGACCAAGTAGGTGGTGTTGATACCTTATTACGATTTAACAAAGATTTTCCTAATGTTTATGCGTTAAGTTTGGAGAAGGATTAAGGTTTTTCGTGGTAGTATAAATATTAAAATAGCGATTGAACTAACTTTAAGGGTTCAATGGTCTTTTGAAAGGCCTCTGAAGCCTCCCACTGCTGCAAATAAGAATGGAAATGAATATAGTTATTACTCTGGTGCAAATTTATATGGATGGGTTGCTCGAGTAGACTATTATATAGTAGAAGGTTATTGTAAGAATACCTGTGCGGGAATGGGGAGGTGGAGAAGACCATATATAAAATTAGACCTTATTAAAGAAGAAACATAAGGTAGAAAGGGAAGTGTAGTAGAACTGGCTGATGAAATTGACATGAAAAATAAAGAAACTGAATGAGTTGCGAATGTGAAAGTGTATCCAAAAAGTGAAAATTCATCAGTCGTTATTGAAAAAGAAAAATGCTCAAGTGGAATGGAGTTGTGCACTTTGTTGGGGGGATGCAACTAGCTAGCGTGGCCTGAATGAACACCTACAATATGCAGGACCAGAACTCTAAGAATGAATCTTCGCGAGCACGGAAGGTGGTAATATTGTTGGTCAGAATTGAAACCTGAGCCAACTACTCCTGAATTAAAAATAAGGGATCAAGCCAAGGTAAAAATTTCTCAAGTTAAACTTGCATCCCATGCCTACTATTTATGGCTCTATTCAGGTCAAAGGCAGTGGAAACAACAAGGCATGGGATTTCTTCCCAACTTCAGACCTTTTTGTTTCTACTTCCATTGACCTGATCATAGCCACAAATAGAAGGAATGGAATGCAAGTTAGACTTCAAAATTTGATACCTTGGCTTCCCTTATTTTTACTTCTGGAGTTGTTGGTTCAGGTTTTATTCTTGACTGAAAATCTTATCAATCTCCTATGCTCGTGAAGCTTCTTCCTTAGAGTTATGGTCCTGCTCTCTATGAGTCTTCATTGAGGCTACGCTTGCTAGTTACAGTCTCTAGCAATGTGACCAGCTCCAGTCTTCTTGACCATTCTTCTCTTTCTTCAATGCCTGACGAATTTTTACATGTGGATATACTTCCACATTTGAAGATCATTCTGTTTTTTCATTTCTCATGTCAATTTTATTGGCCAGATTTTCTAGAAGTTCCTTACTTGCTTCCCTGTGTTTCCATTTAAACAAGGCCTAAGATGATATATGGTCTTCTTTACCTCCCCCTTCCCACACAGGTATTCTCCCAAGAACCTTTTATTCTATAATAGTCTTCTCGAGAAACCCATTCATATAAATTTGGACAAGGGGAATTTCTATTGGTTCCATTGTTGTTTGCTGTAGTGCGAGGCTTCGAAGTCCTTTCAAGAAGTCCATTGTGCCATTAAAATCGGTCTAATCACTATTGGAGATTTACACTTCTGCCAAAAACTTAAACCCTTCCCCAAACTTGACACAAAAACATGATCATAAACCGTCATTAAATTGTAACAGAGTATCGACACGACTGTCTTAGAACCTTTTGGCCTTATCAGTTCATACCTATCAAACTAAATCGTACAATGTAGGATCTTGTTTGAAGGATCAATGTCTAATCGGTGAAAAACTGCATTCACAAAGTCATTGCACTTTATGTGTGTCTATCATGGTAGCCTGATCAATAATACATAACTCATGTGCATGAAAGTGGATCCATTCATCTACTCTCACCTTATTCTTCCTACCCCATCAAGATATGTCATATAGTGTTTATTCATCTGCACACATGTGATAACTATTAAAAAAGAGGTAAAGAATCGTGAATTTTTATCTAACACATTCAAAGTAGCTATGAACCAAATTCTCCACCTGTTGTAACTGATGAATCAGTTGTTAAAAGAAATCAAAACATCTTCTACAATATATAGTCCATCTATCACAACAGATAATCCATATGTTGCAGCAGATATTGCAAATATGGTAAATCTATTGCGATAGACCAAACAATGTTTATTTATCTGCACCTATATTATGACTATGAAAAAGAGGTAGTCATGACTTTTTATCTCACACATTTAAAACAACTGACATATTGAATTCTCTATCTGTTGCAACTAGTGAATTGGCTGTTAGAAGAAATCAAAACATCTCCTCCAACAGATGGTCCATCTATCGCAACAAATAATTTATATGTTGCAACAAATGTTGAAACAGATGGTAAATCTATTGCAATAGAATAGATAGTTGTATGACCCCATAAAATTTCTAGTTTAATTCAGTCCTTTAAGCTTGTCAAGGGGTCCCAAGCTAAGAAAATTCTAGCTAAGTTTCCAAAATTTATTTATTTTTAGATTTAGAAAGTTATCAATCTCATTTCGCAACCTTAATTCCTTTTAATGGTCTATATTTTTGTTAATTCATAATCAGGAATGTCTATAGGGGTTCTCGGATGAGTTTTTGATTTTTCGGACTTCGTTTAGACCTTGTTTGAAATGCCAATATAGTGAGTTGATGCAATGTTAGCACGTCGCATTCCCAATTACGTCGACCGAGAAAAATGTTTCTCAGCTTAAGGTAATTTCCAGTGAACCGAAGCGATGTCAGCGTGTCGCGTCGGTTATCGCATTGGTACCCTAATGCATGCAGTGTCGCTGGACATATTTTTTGACTTTTAAACTCGCATCCTTAAGGGTAATTAGGTCATTTTACCCTGACCTTCATCCCTCATAGCACAAAATTTAGCCCTGTTTTGGCAAAATACATTCATTATTTCACAAGTGCTTAAGAACAAGAAACCCTAGGTGATTAATTTCAATTCAAGAACTCAAGCTTTCTTCCATCAATCTTCAAGAAATAGTCAACCAAGGTATGTAAAGTGTTCATCCAAGGGTCCTTTTCACCCTCTAAGCCCAAGAAACCTTTTTCAAAATATGAATTTTGAATTCCATGTTGTGGGTTTGATTGTACACATGTTTATGTTGTGATATAATTTCCAAGATTGTATCTTTATTGAATTCTCATGACTTTATGTTAAGTATGTGGATTGAAATCATTAAATTGAAGTGCTTGATATAGCCATGATGTATTAGTTGTTGATCCATGCCCTAGAAAATGTTATGCCTTCCATGTGTTTATTAAAAAGTTTAAGTGATTAAGAATTAAGCATTATGACCTATTTATGAGTTGTCTAATGAACTTATGATGTATCCACATATTCAAAATGATTCCCATGCAAAAAGATATGTCTTGTAATGATTTGGTGGAATGCTCATAAGTATGGATTTGTGAAATTATGATATGTCAGCATGTATTCCCATTCATGTGTAAGCTTATGACTTGCGAATGCTTCGCGAAATCCCTCAATGATAGTATTATGAGTTTTTGACTATGGTCATTTATTCAAGTAGTCTCACGTCTCATTTATTTTTATGCTATCGAGTCCTAGGGGTATCTGATACCCGGCAATGTAGCTGTGTGCGTAGAGCCAATGTCAGTTTTCAAAACAACCTCAGTCACGCCACAATTAGTAGAATTTAGTCAGTCTCAGAACTCAGGAAAACTCAGCAGTATTTAGTTCAGTCCTTAGTAACTCAGTCAGTTATCAGAATTCAGTATTATTCCATCAGTCAATAGAATTTAGTGAACTCAGTCTAGTTCAGTCCAGTATACTCAGTTCAGTATCTATTCAGTTGGGAGTAGGGTTCAACACTGAGTGAACCCAAGGAAGGGAACTGACCTACCAGCAGAGGGTGTGATTCTTAGAAACAGTCCTTGCGTTTTAGAATTACATAGCCAGCGTAGGTTGAGACATCAAAACCTGTTAGATGAGGGTTGATGAGGCATCTTAACCTGTCAGATGAGGGCCCTACCTTTCTCGTTAGAGTACCTGACAAATGAGGGTCACTCACAACTTATCCTTACCTGTAGCGCGGTATTGACACCCTTTCAATTGGGGTTACAGATTAGACCCCAACTTAGTTATAATATATTATTAGGGGCATATCGGTTAGATGACTACCTCCCACTGTCTCAGTATCAGTATTCAGTAAAGAACTCAGATAGTTTTATAGATTTTAGGACTGTTAGATACAGTTACTCAGTTCAGTATAAAACTTAGCTAGTTCTATTAGAATCAGGACTGTCAGATACAATCGCTCAATTATCAATTATATCAATTATCAGTAATCCATGTTATCAGGAAACTCAGTATTCAGAATCCCTATGAATTCAGTTACAGTAATGTATTCATGTATATATCCTCACGTAGTTATGTTCATGTTATCTAGTTAGTTTAGTTAATGCATATGAACCTTTTCAGTCATCCTTACCTCACTTTGTGTACCAGTACATTCACACGTACTAATGCATACATTTATTTTGTACTATTGTGTTTTATACCATAGGTTTGGATGCTCAGG
>NW_025853145.1:0-4455 GCF_002878395.1 Capsicum annuum | reverse complement strand
ATTCAGTAATCATGTTATCATGAACTCAGTTACAGTTATTATTTATTCATGCATGTATTCTCACGCTCATATTAATCAGTTAGTTAGTATAGTTCATGCATATGAAACCTTTGCATTCAGCCTACCTCATATGCATACCAGTACATTCAAACGTACTGACACATTTATGTTATGGTATTTTATACCATAGGTTTAGAAGCACGAGCTCTAGAGCATCAGTAGTATTCCAAGTCTCAGCAGTCAGAGTTAGCAGTGAGTCCCCATCCTTCTAGGACATGACCATTAATTTACTATCTCATTAATTAATTTATTTTAGTAGTTGGAGTTAGTTGGGGACATGTCCCATCAACTTCTTATTCAGACAGTTCAGTCAGTTAGAGTCTTTTTAGACTATCATGCTCAGAAAATTTATTTAAGTCTTTGTTTTGCTATTGTGATACCATGTCATTCAGAGATTATTTTATCAATTTTGAACCTTATGGCCTTATAGTCTTTATTTCTGCATTTATATAGTATATTATGCAGTGTTCAGGTACAAATATCAGTCATGGGTTAGCTTGTGGTACTTTGGGGTCATGAGCATCGTGTAGCATTTTGGGTACCCGATTCGGGATGTTACAAACTTGGTATCAGAGCTTAAGGTTCAATAGAGTCCTAGGAAGTCTGAAAGCCTCATCTAGTAGAGTCTTGTATATGGGTGTGTTGCGTGCCACATTTATGTACAGGAGGCTATGAGATGTTTAAGAAAAAGTTTTCCTTCCTTCAGTAATCATGTCGTGCCAGTGAGCATAATCTCAAGTCAATCTCTCAGTCTAATCCATATCTCCCCTTTTTCTATAGAATATGCCTCATAAAAGAAGAAACGGGAATCAGCTAGCCCCTCAGCCCAAAGAACCTTTGGGTGAACTCGTCTCTCATGTAGAGTTTAGAGCTTCATTCACTACTCTTGCTCAGTCAATTACTGATCAGAATGAACGACCAGCAGTCATTTCGGCCAACCCAGTGACCAATTCAGCTTCAGCCAGGATTTGGGATTTCACCCAAATGAATTCTCCATCCTTTCTCGAGTCTAAGTCAGATGAAGACCCTCAAGAATTCATCAATCAGGTTCAGAAGGTTATTGGCATTATGGGGTTTACTTTTAGTGAGAGTGCTGAGCTATCTGCATATCAGTTGCAGGATGTTGCTCACACTTGGTGAAAAACAGTGAAAGTCAGAAAGGACAGATGATGCAGGGCCTATTAAGTGGGAGGAGTTTGTCACCGCATTCTTAGATAGATTCTTTCCCTAAGAGCTGGAAGAGGCTAAGGTGTTAGAATTCATCAACCTCAAGCATGACAACATGACGGTGAAAGAGTATTCTCTTAAGTTTACTCAATTAGCCAGATATGCTCCTCATGTGGTTGCAGATAGCAGGGCTAAGATGAGTAAGTTTGTTTCTGGGGTGAATGATAGTGTAGTCAATGAGTGCAGGTTCGTGATACTGAATAGTGACATGAACTTAGCCAGACTTATGACTCATGCTCAATAGATAGAGGAGCAAAATATTAAGATGAGGGAGAAGTAAAATAAAAGAGCAAGGACAGGTAGTTTCAACTTTGCCAGCTAAATCAGAAGGAGGAAACCGTTCTAAGTTTCATCCTAATTCATCAGTTCTAGCTCCTTCTTCAGCCAATGCTCCAGCTCCTAAGTTCAGGGATGGTAACAAAGATAGAGCACCAGGCTATAAGTCTCAGGGCAGTATTAGCAGGACCCGCACCTATCCTCTTTACCAGACTTATGGCAAGCACCATCAGAGTATTTACAGTGCTGGCAGTTGTATTTGTTTTAGATGTGGTAAGCCCGGCCACAGAGTCAGAGACAGTCCTTAGCCAGGTCCTCAAAGTCAGCAGAACCGTTCCTCAGCTCAGTCTGATCACCCAAATCAGTAGGGTGCCACCTCCAGTACTACTAGTGGGCAACACCCAAATTGACTTTATGCTCTCCAATCCAGGCAAGATTAGGAAAATTCTCTTGATGTGGTTACTGGTACGTTATAGATCTTTCATGTACATGTTTACGCTTTGCTAGATCCAGGAACTTCTTTGTCTTTTGTTACTCCCTATATAGCAGTTGATTTTGGAATCAGTCCCGAAATTCTAGCAGAACCCTTTTTAGTCTCTACCCCAGTGGGTAAAACTATCATAGCCCGATGGGTATGCAGGAACTGTCCGGTTATGATATTTCAGAAAGTCACCTCAGCAAACTTAGTTGAATTAGAGATGACTGATTTTGATGTTATTCTCGGCATGGATTGTCTTCATTCCTGATGTGCCACAGTCGACTGCAGAAATAGAATAGTCCATTTTCAGTTTCCGAACAAATATGTCCTAGAGTGGAAGGGTAGTACTTCAGCGTTCAGAGGTTAGCTTATTTCCTACCTTCGGGTATGGAAAATGATATCTAAAGGATATGTCTATCATCTTGTTTGAGTTAAGGATACTAGTTCTAAAACTCCCAGTCTCAAATCAGTCCCAATCATAAATAAATATTAAGATGTATTTCCTAAAGATCTTCCAGGAATTCCTCCCGAATGGGAAATAGACTTTTGCATTAATCTTCTTCCAGATACTCAGCCTATATCTATTTTGCCATATCAAATGGCACCAGTAGAACTTAGAGAATTGAAAGAGCAGTTGAAGGATGTCTTAGATAAGGGGTTCATCAGGCCCAGTATTTCCCTGTGGGATGCACCAATCTTATTCGTGCGCAAGAAAGATAGTTCTCTCAGAATGTGCATCGATTACCGTCAGCTCAATAAAGTCACAGTCAAGAACAAGTATCCATTTCCTAGAATCGATGACTTGTTTGACCAACTTTAGTGTGCCAGTTATTTCTCTAAGATAGACCTCAAATCAGGCTATCATCATCTCAGAGTCAAAGAATGTGACATTCTAAAAATAACTTTTCGTACTCGGTATGGTCACTTCAAATTCCTAGTCATGTTCTTTGATCTTACCAATGCCCCAACTGCTTTCATGGACTTGATGAACCGGGTGTTTAAACAGTACTTGGAGATGTTTGTCATAGTCTTCATAGATGACATTCTGGTGTATTCCCGCAGTGAGCAGAATTATGCAGACCATCTCAGAATTGTACTTCAGATCCTCAGAGATCATCAGGTGTTCACCAAATTTAGTAAGTTTAAATTTCGGCTAAGGTCAGTAGTATTATCATTTCCAGTGATGGCATTAGAGTTGATCCTCAAAAAACTGAAGTAGTAAAAAATATGCCTCGCCCTATATCTCTATCAGATATCAGGAGTTTCTTGGGTTTGGCTGGCTATTACAGATGGTTTGTTGAGGGATTTTCTTCTATTACATTCCCTATGTCCAGATTGACTCAGAAGAAAGTCAAGTTTCAGTGGTCAGATTCTTGCAAAAAGAGTTTTCAGGAGTTGAAGACTCGACTCACCTTAGCTCTAATCTTAGCTCTTCCAGATGGTCCAAATTGGTTCGTAGTGTATTGTGATGCATCCAGAGTAGGTTTGGGTTGTGTCCTCAGGTCGTATGGTAAGGTCATAGCCTACGCCTACAGCCAGCTTAAACCCCATGAGAAGAATTATCCTACTCATGATCTTGAGTTAGCAATCGTAGTTTTTGCCTTAAAGATTTATAGGCCTTACCTATACGGGGTTCATATAGATGTGTTCACAGATCATAAGAGCCTTCACTATGTCTTTTCTCATACAGATCTCAATCTTCATCAGAGAAGGTGGTTAGAGCTTTTGAAAGATTATGACATGAGTGTCCTTTATCATCTGGGCAAGGCCAACGTTGTGGCCAATGCTCTCAGTAGATTGTCTATGGGTAGTGTTCCTCATATTGAGGACAGTAAGAGGAATTTAGCTCAGGAAGTTCATCAGCTTGCCCGACTAGGTAGCCACCTAGTTGATTCTTCAGAGGGTAATATATGGGTTCAGAGTAGTTCAGAATCATCTCTAGTTTCTAAGGTGAAAGAAAAGAAAGATAGAAATCCCAGCCTTGTCAAGTTAAAAGAGTCAGTTAAGGATCAGAAAGTAGAGGTTTTCTCCCAAGGGGGAGATGGTTATTGAATTGTCAGGGTCGTTTGTGTGTTCCAGGTGTAGACGACTTAAGGCAGCAAATTCTTACAGAAGTGCATGGTGCACACTACTCTATTCTTCAAGGGGCCACAAAGATGTACCGCGACTTGCGGGAAATCTATTGGTTGAGTGGAATGAAGAGAGATATTGCAGAGTTTGTGGCTAAGTGATCTACATGTCAGCAGTTTAAGATAGAGCATCAGAAGCCTAGTGGGTCCATGCAGGAGTTTATTATTCCTACTTAGAAGTAGGAAGAAGTGAACGTGGACTTCGTTATGGGTTTGCCTCATACTCGTCGCTAGCATGCTTCAGTTTGGGTCATTGTAGATAGGATGACCAAATTAACTTATTTC
>NW_025853144.1:0-3292 GCF_002878395.1 Capsicum annuum | reverse complement strand
TGTGGGTAGCCTTTTCAACAACTCTTCATTCTATTTTTCTCATTCTTTGCTCCAAACATTGTTTTCTTGCAAAATCAACACAAATAGACATAATATCTAACAAAATTTCCTTGTTTTATGCATCGAAAGTGCCATGAATCCATGACACATCAACACTCTCAACTTAAAATGCTTGCTTATCCTCAGGCAACTAACATATATAGGGAAACACGATGCTTAATTAAAGAAAACTTAAGGCACCTATGACATTCAACTTATTTTAGCTCAAACTTCTTAACCCCTCATATTCAAAACTTTAGAAACTACTATATGGATCCATGTAGCACAATAACACGACACAAATAGAATCAAGTAATGGAATTAAAAGTAGCAACAAACAATCAAACATTTATGCAACTGACACTACCCGAACAGATATGTAGTTAACAATACAACCCACGTATCGTCACAACAAGGAAGTCCCAACTCCCAAAGTATCATAATGTATGTCAATGCAGGGACTACATTAAACACTCACACTCTCAATGATGTTCAAACAATGTGCATAAAATACCATAAACTTTCCCTTATTTTCTATACCTTAGTTTTTTGGACAGTTGTACTAGGATCACTGTAGGACTTTTCTAGGCTTGTAATATAGTCTTGGGCATAGGTATGGTACATGCGGGATAGAGTAACTCATCTTTATTGACACTACACTTATAGTGTTGGCTCCACTACTTAACCATGCTTCTTTTTTTCTTTTTTTTGTTATTCCTATTCGGATTGGGTGTGGTTTCCTACATTGTTTGGATTTATATTTTTCTTTTTTTACATTTTTCCTTCTTTGTCTCTCTTTTTCTTTTTCACACTTCTCTACCACAACCAAACCTACTTTCTTTTCTTTTATTCAACATATTTCTTCTTACCCATCTTGGACTACACACCCCTATGATAGCCTTCCTAAACTTAGGCAATTTATCAAAGTTAAGGTACAAAATGTCCAAGGAAGGACCAGGGCTGAATAGGTTCATCATAATAAAACGAAAAGGTTAAAAGATTGAAACAATAAAATAGGTGTATATAGGTTGAAATTAGGGAATAAGGGATACTTATTCTTATTTGGTCGATTTTTTATGCTAAGAGTGGAATTATTTAACATGTGCTATGATCATGTCCTAACCAACTATAATAAAGTAGGAAAGACTAACCGGGAAAGTTCTAGATTAAATACACAAAGTGAACAAGGTACATACCTTTAACACTGATAGTAAAGGGTTATATTATTAACTACTACATTTCTGGTTCATGCAATGCTATGTTGTTATTATTTTGTCCTTCATACTAATGTCACTATAATATTCAACAATGGTCACACATATATTTATAACACATAGTTCATAAGAATTTAGGAGGGGTATCATTAAATACATGAAAACACAAAAATTTGACTGCATTAAGTTTCCTTATTTTTTTCTAGTCAAACAACACAAAACATAACAGATACCATGAATACAATAAAATACCTAAACACGTTGGCTACGATGATAGAATACTATGAAGAAAGAGAAATGACAATAAAAATCTCGAGTGGTTTGTACACCCCAACTCCTATCTTGAAGTTGATGCACTGTCCCTAGTGCATACTAGACAATGAAGAACATATGGGTGTAGGAACATGCCTAAGATGTTCTTGGCGTTGGATATGGGCTATCCCCCATCATGGTAATCTAGAGGCATGTCAGGCATGGTACCAGGAGGTGCTGGTGGTGCTCGACTAGAGGAGGCACCCAACTCACACTGGGCAAAATCACTCACATTGATCTCAAACTAAATAATGGAGTCTGTGGTGACCTTCTTTATGGATAACCTAAATTCATTCGAGCTATCATTCTACTTGGCATACTCTCATCCTTTCATGACTTTCATAGTCTGGGCCTAATCCTCCTCAACAAATATATCAAATATCAATAGTGGTGATGTGGGCAATGGCTGTATAAAAGAAGGTAAAACTAAAATCACAAAAATATGGCTCTTTGCTAAAGTATGAAACTCCGATCTCAACTTAGTCACCCTTCATGCAAGATCGATAAGTCAGGAATGTGAGCCTCACAGAATTGGTCTTCCATTCAAAACTAAAAACTATTAATCCAACCTTGCAAATCCCTATTAAACTGCTCTGTATGAGTTAATCATTCTTACTTCTGCTCACACCTAAGATTCCTCCAATGTAGTCCACACCCACGACCTAATCTAACTAAATAAATTAACCAACCAAGTGTTGGTTTGTGTCTGACACTCACTCAACTCCTGTTATCGGTCCACAAATGGCCATAAATAATCACATGGTACTGTCACCATGCCTAAAACCTAAAAGACAAGGGGGCACTTAGAAGTAGAGGCTGGAACTAAAGTACCCGTAGCCCTTTCACTACTTTCCATAGAAGAAGGCTCTACTCTATGGCTACCTATATCAACATCACCACCCACTATTGGCTTATCAACCTACTCAGCTGATACTAAAGGCCTCTAAACATAGGCCACTCTAGAAGATGTAGATGGTTATACCTTCTAAAGTGCAATGGGGTTGAAGTCATCATGAATCAACCCAATATTAGTATTGCATATAGCCTCAAACCCTATTATTAATATCCAATTTTACTGATATTTTTGCCACATCACAACGACTCTGTATCAAGTAGGGGACATAAAAGTGTTGATATCTCAAAAGGTTATCTCGTGAATCATATCTCGAATGTGCCTAGCAAAGTCTATGTCATAGCCAACCATGAGGCTGGCAACCAATACAACTAAATCCTATGTGAGCATATTATCTACAACCTTATATGGATGATGTGGTAGTATTTTCTATTAGTCTCAAATTGTGCCTCACAATGGTCCACCAGTACTTTACTGTGAACCGCAACGAGAGCTACTTTATTTTTGTCTTCACTTTGACCTAAGGGACATTAATAAGAAGTTTAGTGATCTACTGATCTACCCATCTCACTAAATATTAATTTTTCTTCCTTTGTTTAGGCTCTTTCATAGCTTTTCTACTCCTCACAACCCTCAATCTGTAGTTAAACTCTGATATAGTAGCTGATCCCATAAAGTCTAGCCTAAGGAAAAATTAGTGAATAATTTCAGCTGAAAAATAAAGTCTAACCTCTCTAACTAGTGTATGAGTTTATGTGGGATAGTCTTATGCTCTTCCCTTAGCCGTTGTGATCAAATCAATAGATGTGACATAGGACACATAAAAATCTTACACCATCTTAGTGCTATATGATCCTGAATGCTCGCCCATCCA
>NW_025853143.1:0-3626 GCF_002878395.1 Capsicum annuum | reverse complement strand
ATCTGAATACTGGAATGATAGCTATTGTTGTATGCAAACTCAATCAAAGGCAAGTGGCCATCCCAACTTCCCTTGAAATCAATTGCACATGCCTTTAGCATATCTTCGAGAGTCTAAATGGTCCTTTCTGCTTGACCATCTATCTGAGGATAAAACGTTGTACTGAGATGAACTTAGGTACCAAGACCTTTTTGGAATGCTTTCCAGAAGTGAGAGGTGAACTGGGTACCTCTGTCTGAAATAATAGATAGTGGAATGCCGTGTAATCTGACCAACTCCCTGATATAGAGTTTGGCATAATCCTCAGCTGAATAAGAAGTACGAATAGGAAGAAAATGAGCTGACTTGGTTATTCTGTCTATAATGACCCAAACTGAATCATGCTGATGACGAGTTCTAGGCAAACCCATCACGAAGTCCATGTTCACTTCTTCCCACTTCCAAGTAGGAATGGTGAACTCCTGCATGGAACCACTAGGTTTCTGATGCTCTATCTTAACCTGCTGACATGTAGAGCACTTAGACACAAAGTCTGCAACATCTCTCTTCATCCCACTCCACCAATAGATCTCCTACAAGTCGCGGTACATCTTAGTGGTCCCTGGATGAATAGAGTATCGCACACCATGCACTTCTGCAAGAATTCACTGCCTCAAGCCATCTACACCTGGAATGCACAAACGACCCTGACAACGAAGAAGGGAGGAAAACCTCAACTTTCTGATTCTGAACTAACTCTTTCAGCTTGACAAGGCTAGGATCCCTGTCTTCCTTTTCTTTCACCTCGAAAACTAGAGATGACTCCGAACTACTCTGAACACATACACTACCCTCGGAAGAGTCGACTAAGCGAACGCCTAGTCTGTCCAGTTGATGGATTTCCTGAGCTATTTTCTTCTTGCTATCCTCAACATGAGAAACACTACCCGTGGAGAGTCTACTGAGAGTGTCGGCCACAATATTGGCCTTGCCCGGATGATAAAGGATGCTAATGTCATAATCTTTCAAGAGCTCTAACCACCTTCTCTGATGAAGATTGAGATCTTTCTGAGAAAAGACACACTAGAGACTCTTATGATCTGTAAAGACATCTACATGAACTCCGTAAAGATAATGCCTCCAAATCTTCAAGGCAAATACTACGGTGGCTAACTCCAGATCATGAGTAGGATAATTTTTCTTATGGGGCTTTAGCTGTCTAGAGGTGTAGGCTATGACCTTACCATGCTGCATGAGAACACAACCTAAACCCACTCTGGATGCATCACAATAGACTACGAAATCGTCTGAGCCGTCTGGAAGAGCTAGAACTAGAGCTGAGGTGAGTCAAGTCTTTAACTCTTGAAAAATCTTCTCGCATGAATTTGACCATTGAAACTTAACCTTCTTCTGAGTCAATCTGGACATAGGAGATGCAATAGAAGAAAATCCCTCAACAAACTGTCTGTAATAGCCGACCAAACCTAAGAAACTCCTGATATCTGATGGAGATACGAGGCGAGGCCAGTTTCTTACTGCTTCGATCTTATGAGGATCTACTCTAATGCCATCACCGAAAATAATATGGCTAAGGAATGCTACTGATCTTATCCAAAATTCGCACTTACTGAACTTTCCTGAGAGTCTTAAGAACAACTCTGAGATGGTCTGAATGATCACGCTCAGTGCAAGAATAGACCAGAATATCATCTATGAAGACTATGACGAACATGTCCAAGTACTGCTTGAACACCCAATTTATCAAGTCCATGAAAGCTGCAGGGGAATCGGTAAGACCAAAGGACATGACAAGAAATTCGAAGTAACCATACCGCATACGGAAAGCTATCTTTGGGATGTCACATTCTCTAACTCTGAGCTGATGATAGACTAATCTGAGGTCTATCTTAGAGAAGTAACTGGCACCCTGAAGTTGGTCAAACAAGTCATTTATTCTAGGAAGTGGATACCTGTTCTTGACCGTAACTTTGTTGAGCTGACGGTAATCGATACATATCCTGAGAGAACCGTCTTTCTTGCGCACGAATAAGACTGGTGCACCCCATAGGGATACACTGGGCCTGATGAATCCCTTATCTAAAAGATCCTTCAACTGATCTTTTAGTTCCTTGAGTTCTGCTAGTGTCATTCTGTATGGCGGAATAGAAATAGGCTGAGTATCTGAGAGAAGGTCTATACCAAAGTCTATTTCTCTTTCGGGAGAAATGCCTGGAAGATCTTTGGGAAAGATACCTGAATATTCATTAACCATTGGGACTGATTCGAGACTGGGAGATTCAGAATTGGAATCCTTAACATACACAAGATGATACACACACCCCTTAGAAATCATTTTCCTTGTTGGAAGTTAGGAAACAAGCTGACCCCTGAACGCTAAGGTACTACCCTTCCACTCTAGGATGGGCTCATTCGAAAACTGAAACTGAACTATCTTGTTTCTGCAGTCGACTGTGGCATAGCAGGAATGAAGCCAATCCATGCCGAGAATAACATCAAAGTCAGTTATCTCTAACTCGACTAAATCTGCTGATGTGAATTTCTGAAATATCATAACCGGGCAGTTCTTGTATACCCGCCGAGCTATGATGGTTTTACCCACTGGGGTAGACACTGAAAAGGGCTCTACTAAAATTTCGGGACTGATTTCGAAATTGCCTGCTATGTATGGAGTGACAAAAGACAAGGATGCACCTAGATCTAACAAAGCGTAAACATGAACATGGAAAATCTGCAACGTACCAGTAACGACATTAGGAGAATTTCCTGATCCTGTCGGGTTTGAAGAGCATAGAGTCTGTTTGGGCGTTGCCCACTAATAGCACTGAAAGTGGCACCTTGCTGGTTCGGGTGACCGGACAGAGCTGTGGAACGGTTCTGCTGACCCTGAAGACTTGGTTGAGGACACTCTCTAATCCCGTGGCCTGGCTTGCTACAACCAAAACAGACATCACTACTGGCTCTGCAAAAACCCTTGTGGTTCTTACCATAAGTCTGACATAGGAGATTTGTTCGGACACTGCTAACACTGCCCTGAGATTTAGAGCCTGGTGCTCTATCTCTGTTATCGTCTTTGAACTTTGGCATTGATGCACTGGCGGAGAAAGGAGTTGGAACACTGGCGAAAGAATGAGCTGGAGCTGATGACTTAGGACGAAACTGTGAACGGTTTCCTCCCTCTGATTGGGGTTGAGCAAAATTGAAACTGCCTGACCTTGCTCTCTTGTTCTATCTCTCCCTTGTCCTAACCTTCTGCTCCTCTATTTGCTGAGCATGGGTCATGAGTCTGGCTAAAGTCATATCGCTGATCAACATCGCAGATCTACACTATTACCACGCTATCATTCACCCCTGACATGAACTTACTCATCTTAGCCCTGTTGTCTGCAACAACATGAGGGGCATATCTGGCTAGCTGAGTAAATCTAAGATAATACTCTCTAACCGTGATATTTCCCTACCTGAGGTTGATGAACTCAAGAACTTTGGCCTCTCTCAGCTCTTGGGGAAAGAATCTATCTAAGAAAGCCTTGACAAATTCCTCCTACTCAATAGGACCTGCATCGTCTACCCTCTCGGACTTCCACTATTTGTACCAAGTATGAGCAACATCCTATAAATGGTATACG
>NW_025853142.1:13700-22763 GCF_002878395.1 Capsicum annuum | reverse complement strand
GTGGAGATATAAAGCATGAATCTTGAATGATATTTATCATGATTTTGATATTTGGGTCGTGAATCCCCATTGAAAATTGTGTTTTTTTGAGAAAGTGTGTGTTATAAGCACGTTGATGTTGAATATTTGAGATATTTTGAATGATTTGACCTTTTGGTCTTAATGGAGTTGTTTTGAACTCGAGTGTGAAAGAAATCTACAACATGATTGATTTTGATAGATGTGAAGCATGATGGCTCCCGATGTATATTTATATATTACTGTAATTGTTTTGTTGTGGATTGTCTTTGAAATGATCTGAACTAAGTCTGGGAGAAATCTTTAGCATCGAGTGGGAGGTATAAAGTGACCTTACTTTCCTAGAACTATGTGCCTCAGTAGGAGTGAGCCTGAGGCTGATTTATATAGTGATCACTAGTTTATGTGGATTTGATATCGATAGTCCTACTCGGATGGAAAGGATAGGACGGCTCTCCCCCACGTGGATTGTACGTTGACTCTATGTATCTCACATGGTTTATGTCGGTTATAGGATCTCCTAGTGTGTTTGTGTTTCCTCATGTCTATGGTGAATGATGAAGTGATTTGAAAGTGAAATTGTGAAAGTTATTCTTTTGAAAGATTTAAATGATATTTACATTATGAGAATTGATATTCTTGATGAACTGAAAGTGATTGACAAATTATATGATGACTCACATGTGTTATTGTACTTATTTCATCCTCTCATGATTATGATGATTTTCTTTGGGCTATGTGAGTATTTCATATATCGTACATATTTTTTGTAAATATTTATGATGATGATGTTTATACAGCTGCATACACCCTTATTTACTCGGTTCCTTTGCATGGCACTGACCCACATCTTTAGATATGGGCTGCATTTTCTCGGAATGTAGGTTCAGGTGCTCAGTTCCAGGTTTGACAGTCATTCTTCAGAAATGCTGTTCTACATCTTCTGTTGTGGTGAGTCCTCATATTTCGAGGATGCTATGTCTAATGTTGGTTTCACGAAATTGTTTACATTTGATAACTGAGTATGAGTCAGTTGGGGCATATCTTAATGGCTCGCTGGTTTTATTGATTTTCTTAGAGGCTTGTCAGACTAGTATTGATATCGGGAGTTGACTAATAAGTCATATTTTATTATCTTTCTGAAACTCTTTTATTCTTGGATGATGATTACTTTATTGATATTTGAGGTTTATTTATGAAAACCCCATTGATTTGTGTTGAACTAAATGAAAATGGCTCAAAGGGTTAGGTTGGGGCTACTCGTAGCCTCAAGCACTGTGTGACGCTTTGGGACCCATTTTTTGGGGCATTACAAACTTGGTATTAGAGCCTAAGGTTTTAAGGTGTCCTAGGGAGTCTGACAAGCTGCGTTAAGTAGAGTCTTGATCATCGGTGTGTAGTGCTCCACATCTATAAGCAAGAGGCTACAAGACTTTTTAGGAAAAAGTGTGATTCTTTCTTTCAGAAGTCTATCATTCTTAAAGTGTCTCTCTCTGCTATTGATTCATGCTCTTCTCTTTCAGAAATATGCCTCCAAGAGTCTTATTGGCTGATTTGATTGAGTTAGACATGGTAGATTTTGATCTGATTCTGGGTATGGATTGGCTATATTCTTCTTATGCCTCTATTGATTGTTGGACCTGAGTGGTCAAGTTTTAATTTTTGGGCGCATCTGTGTTTAAGTGGTTTGGGTATTTTGTGTCACCCAAGATTTATTTTATCTCTTACCTCAAAGCTAGAAAGCTTATTTCCAAGGGGTATATTTACCATTTGGTTAGAGTTAAAGACACTAAGTCTGAGACTCCAACTCTCCAGTCTGTTAATATCATCAATGAGTTTTCTGATGTCTTTCCGGATGATCTCCCAGGGATACCTCCTGATAGAGAGATAGAGTTCGGGATTGATCTTCTTCCCGATACTCAGCCCATTTCTATTCCTCCTTATGGTATTGCCCCTGCAAAACTTAAGGAGTTGAAAGAGACACTCAAAGATCTACTAGATAAGGGTTTCATAAGGCACAGTGTTTCTCCCTGGGTTCTCCTGTGTTGTTTGTGAGAAAGAAAGATGGATCTTTGCATATATGCATTGATTACTGCCAACTGAATAAAGTCACCATAAAAAATAAGTACCCCCTTCCGAGAATAGATGATTTGTTTGACCAATTGCAAGGTGCAAGTTATTTCTCTAAGATAGACCTTCGTTCTGGCTATCATCAACTCAAAGTTAGGGAGAGTGACTTCCCAAAAACTACTTTCCAAACTCGTTATGGCCATTTTGAGTTTCTTGTTATGTCTTTCGGGTTAACTAATGCGCCAGCAGCTTTCATGGACCTCATGAATTCAGTGTTCAGACCATATCTGGATATTTTTGTCATAGTGTTCATCGATGATATACTGGTGTACTCCAATAGTGAGGATGAACATTCTGATCATCTTCGAACTGTCTTGCAAACCCTTAGAGATCACAAGTTGTTTGCCAAGTTTAGTAAGTATGAGTTTTGGCTAAGGTCAGTTGAATTTCTGGGTAATATCATTTCTTTCGAGGGTATTCGAGTTGATCCCCAAAAGACCAAAGCTGTTAGAAATTAGCCTAGACCTATTTCTCTAACTGATATCTGAAGTTTCTTGGGTTTAGCTGGCTATTACCGCAGTTTTGTTGAGGTTTTCTCCTCTATATCATCTCCTATGACTCGGTTGATCCAAAAGAAAGTGAAGTTCTTATGGTCCGATCTTGTAAGAAGAGTTTTCAGGAGTTGAAGACTCGACTCACTTTAGCCCCTGTTTTGACTTTGCCTGATGGTGTTGATGATTTTTTGGTGTACTGTGATGCTTCGAGAGTTAGGTTGGGTTGCGTATTGATGCAGAAGGGTAAGGTGATAGCTTATGCTTCTAGACAGTTGAAACCCCATGAGAAAATTTACCCCACCCATGACCTTGAGTTGGCTGCTGTTGTGTTTGCTTTGAAAATCTGGAGACACTATTTGTATGTTGTCCATGTTGATGTTTTCACTGATCGTAAGAGTCTGCAGTATGTGTTTACCAAGAGAGAATTGAATCTTAGGCAGAGACGATGGTTAGAATTGTTAAAAGACTATGATATGATGTGCTATACCATCCAGGCAAGGCCAATATTGTGGCGGATGCCCGAAGTAGAGTTTTCATGGGTAGTGTTTTACATATGGTAGAAGGTAAGAAAGAGTGGGCTCGTGATGTACATCGTTTGGCTAGATTGGGGGTTAGGTTGTTTGACTCTGCTGAAGGTAGTATAGCGGTTCAGAGTAGTTTTGAATCCTCCTTTGTTTTGGAAGTGAAGGAAAAGCAATACTTAGATGCTAGTTTGGTTAGACTGAAGGAGTTAGTCAAGGACCAAAAAGTAGAGGTTTTCTCCCAAGGGGGAGATGGTGTGTTGAGATTGCAGGATAGATTATGTGTCCTGAATGTTGATGATTTGAGACAGAGGATTATGGCTGAAGCGTATGGGGCACGATATTCCATTTATTCTGGTGCCACTAAGATGTACCGAGACTTACGGGAAATTTGTTGGTAGAGTGGCATGAAGAAAGATATAGCAGTGTTTGTAGCTAAGTGTGCTACATGCCAACAGGTTAAGGTTGAACACCAAAGACCTGGTGGTATGATGTAAGAGTTTAGTATTCCCTCCTGGAAGTGGGAAGAGATAAATATGGACTTTGTGATTGGTTTACCTCTTCCCGATGCCATCATGATTCCATTTGGGTTGTGGTTGATAGGTTTACTAAGTCTGCTCATTTGTTACCTGTTCATACTTCATATACTGCTGAGGATTACACTAGATTGTATATTCGAGAGCTAGTCAGACTGTATGGAGTTCCCTTGTCTATCATTTTGGATAGGGGTACTCAGTTCACTTCACAATTGTGGAAAGCTTTTCAGAAGAGTCTTGGTACCCAAGTGCTTTTGGGTTCTGCTTTTCATCCGCAGACCGATGGTCAGGATGAGCGGACCATCCAGACCTTAGAGGATATGTTGAGAGCTTGTACACTTGACTTTAAGGGAATTTAGGATAAGATGATCACTTACCGTTGATAGATTTTTCTTACTATAACAGTTTCTACTCTAGTATTAGCATGGCACCATTTGAAGCCTTATATAGGAGGAAGTGTGGATCACCCATAGGTTGGTTCGAGGTGGGTGAAGCGGCTGTGAGTGGTCCTGATTCGGTATTTAAGGCTATGGAAAAAGTTAAGTTGATTAGGGAAAGGTTGAAAACTGCGCAGAGTCGTCAGAAGTGATATGCGGATGTTAGAAGGAGAGACCTTGAGTTTAAAGTTGGTGACCTAGTGTATCCGAAAATTTCACCCATGAGGGGAGTGAAGAGATTCGGAATGAAAGGGAAGCTTAGTCCCCGTTATGTTTGTCCTTACAAAATTCTTAGCCATGTTGGTAAGCTAGCTTATGAGGTCGAGTTGGCTTCCGAGTTGTCCTCTGTTCATCCAATATTCTATATCTCCATGCTTAGAAAGCATATTAGCGATGCTGTGGTAGTAGATTCCTCTGTGAGTGCTGACATTCAAGAAAATCTTTCTTTTTATAAGATTTCTATTGAGATTCTTGATTTTAGTGTCCAAAGACTAAGGAACAAAGAAGTTCCCTTGGTCAAGGTGTTGTGGCGAAACTAATCTGTTGAGCTGTAGTTTCTTGAATTTATGCATTCTATGTTGCATTCGGAGTGAGAAACGATGTGGTGATGAGTCTAATGAATGGTTTCAGCTGTATGCTCCTATCCCTATCTAATCTTGGCATGTCTAGAATCATTTTATGATGAATGTTTCCTAGGGGGGATGATGTAATGCCCTAGGAAATTTTTTGTTGAAATTTTGTGCGTAAACGTGTTGGGTTCTATCTTCTAGAATGAATTATAAATTTTTTTGTGTGGAATATATTAGATTATAAAGCACCATTGCGTAGAGTATCGAATAATCTTTCCAACGATAGGTGGATCATCCAAAACGAACACCCGAGTGAAGAGTTATGAACATTCCGATCGAACCATGAATAGTAGTGAACAGTAAAACATGCAGGAAAAAGTACTGAGGCCTGACATATTTTGCTACAACTTTAAACGATCATAACTCCTTGTACATAATGATCTAGGTAATTTACTATATATCAATGGAAAGCTCGGTGAGTCCTTTTTCCAATGAAATTGGTTTAATCCAATTTGTCTATCGAAGCAACAAGTTATGGTCGATCTACTTCAGCCTATCAAAAGCGAATTTTTGGTTCAACTTCAAATGATCATAACTCCTCGTACATAATGATATGGGTGATATAATATATATCAACAGAAAAATATGAGAGTCCTCTTTCTAATGAAATTGGTTTCATCCAATTTGGATATCGGAGTAAAATGTTATGGTTGATCTACTTCAAACTATCAAAACAGTCCATCAAAGGATAGATTCGAGAATTATTTGATTTTTAGGGGCATTTTGGTCATTTCCCCTCACCCAAAATCTATCCAAACCCTATATTAAATTCTATTAGAAGCATTATATGTTATATTTCATCAAATTCTCTCAAAAAGAAAACCCTAAGCTCCTACATCCAACTTTAAGAACCTCCAAAGTTCACTATTAATTCTGCAAATTTATTTAAGATTCCAAGTTCCTAGTTTAAGAACTCCAAGAACCGTCTTTAAAAGGCACGATTAACATCTCAAAAATGAGTATCGATCTAAAGTTCATCATTCAAGGTATGTGGGGTTTTTCAACAAGTACTCTCTTCTTGTGCCCAAAAGTAATTTCTTTACAAAGGCATGATTTTTATTTGATTTTTACGAATTTGAAGCGTGAACCCATATCTTATGATGATTATTATGAAATCTTGATGTTTATGATTTTGAAAGATGAATTTACATGTGTGGAGATATAAAGCATGAATCTTGAACGATATTTATCATGATTTTGATATTTGGGTCGTGAATCCCCAGTGAAAATTGTGTTTTTTTGAGAAAGTGTGTGTGACAAGCACGTTGATGTTGAATATTTGAGATATTTTGAATGATTTGACCTTTTGGTCTTAATGGAGTTATTTTGAACTAGAGTGTGAAAAAAATCCACAACGTGCTTGATTTTGATAGATGGGAAGCATGATGGCTCCCGATGTACATTTATATATTACTGAAATTGTTTTACTGTGGATTGTCTTTGAAATGATCTAAGCTAGGTCCAGGAGAAATCTTTAGCACCGAGTGGGAGGTATAAAGCGACCTTACTTTCCTAGAACTACGTGCCCCCGTAGGAGTGAGCCTGAGTGAGGCTGATTTATATAGTGATCACTAGTTTGTATGGATTTGATATCGATAGTCCTACTCCGATGGCAAGGATAGAACGGCTTTGCTCAACGTGGGTTGTACGTTTGATTCCATGTAGCTCACATAGTTTATGTCGATTATAGGATCTACCCGTGTGTGTGTGTTTCCTTGTGTCTATGGTGAATGGTGAAGTGCTTTGAAAGTGAAATTCTGAAAGTTATTCTTTCAAAAGATTTAAATGATATTTAAATTATGAGAATTGATATTCTTAATGAACTAAAAGTGATTGACAAATTATATGATGACTCACATATGTTATTGTACTTATTTCATCCTCTCATGATTATGATGATTTTCTTTGGGCTATGTGAGTCTTTCATACATCCTGCATATTTCTTATAAATATTTATGGTGATGATGTTTATACAACTTCATACACCCTCATATACTTGGTTCCTTTCCATGGTACTGACCCACATCTTCAGATGTGGGATGCATTTTTTCGGAATGTAGGTTCAGGTGCTCAGTTCCAGGTTCGACAGTGATTCTTCGACACGCTGTTCTACATCCTCTATTGTGGTGAGTCCTCATGTTCCGAGGATGTGGTGTCTGATGTTGGTTTCACGGAATCATTTACACTTGATAACTGAGTATGAGTCAGTTGGGGCATGTCTCAATGGCTCGCTGGTTTTATTGATTTTCTTAGAGGCTTGTCAAACTAGTGTAGATGTTGGGAGTGACTAATAAGTCGTATTTTGTTATCTTTCTGAAAATCTTTTATTCTTGGATGATGATTACTCTGTTGATATTTGAGGGTTATTTATGGAAACCCCCTTGATTTGTGTTGAACCGAATGAAAATGGCTCAAAGGGTTACGTTGGGGCTACTCGTAGCCTCAAGCACCGTGTGACACTCCGGGACCCATTTTCCAGGGCGTTACATTAGCTTTACCTGGATGATATTTCAAGCTCATGTCATACTCTTTTAGTAGCTCGAGCCACCACCTTTGCTTGAGATTTAGCTTTTTTTTTAGTGACACATTATCATGACCCGAGACGGGATCCTAGCCTTGACGAACATCCCAAACCATGAAGGCTCGGATGCCCTTCTCTATTTGGTAATCATGCATAATATTCATCTAATAATAGAAGATGCAAAAAACGTAAATCAATATGGAACCATGGTCATACTCTAAATTCTAAATAATAATGAAGATTGCAATACAACAACATCTAGATAATAGCTGAGTCACTCTGTGAAATCTCTACTACATACGAAACAAATCTGTCTGAAACTTGGGACAAGTCCCCTAGTGGACCAAAACAAACATAAATGACAAAAGTCTAAAAGACATAGGCCTTCTGAAATAAAGAAGGCTCACTAACTTCACACTTCACTTCAATCTGGAAACTCTACGGCTTAGCAGGACCTCTAGACTGAGCCTCAGTCCCTGAAAGGTAGGGGGTCAATACAATTGTACTGGTACATAGAGCAAATCTGAAATAACAATTTTTATTAAACATAAGTGAGAACGATTTGAAAACAGTTCATAAACATAACATATGCTTAGAAAATACATGGGCATATTTAAAAGACTGTGAACAATCATCTGAAAACTATGTGACTATTTTTATTTCTGTGCAAGGTGGTATACACTACAACTATAAAATTCCATGGGCTATATGGAATCTGCCCTTAACTCAGCAGCCAAGCCCGCAACCCAAGTTTGCCGCAAGAGTTGGAGTCTCCGTCTCTGTATGCCACAGGGCACTAGGCCAGCATATAATCCCTCTTGGGGAAATAATGAACCCGTATAGGCAAAAATAGTTTTGGGCTAAGAGTTACTTGAACTCAATCCTTCTTTGGGCAACGACCTAACCCTCTTTATGCCCATTTTTAACTCTTTAAAACATGTATTCTCTGAAATCAAACTCTAAAAACTCATACCCTGTTATGGCATACACTCATATGGTATCTTCATACCATTGACTTGCAAGTCACATCACTGAGCCATTATTAATATATTAAAATCTCTGTTTTCAAAACATAAGTTTGGGACCACCATATCAATAAATCAGTTCAAAGAAGTCTTTCTTTAAATTCGTGTAAACACATGCAAGGAACTTTCTCTTTGTCAACATTCAATAACATAAGGTGGTCATGTCAATTTACTCAATAGCATGCAATTCTCTGTTTTAAACAAGCATATAGGTATAACAATAAACTCCCTCTCATCATCTCTAAATTATGTAAATACTTGGATATTGAAAAGACCACTTTCAAATTATAAAACATGTATTTCAAATCATTCCCAATAAGTTCATAAACTCTAATTCATCAAAAGAGAAGGATTTCAATAATAATGCTCTCAATCAAATCTTTAATTTCATACATATACATATAGGTATAAATCAATTTAAGGGAAAAAACTACAAGGCCAAAACAATTCTACAATTAAAAGGTTCTAATGCATAACTTAAAACATAGGATCCAAAACCCCTTTATAAATTCATGCTTGATAACTTTAAATCATATTCAAGAGATTCAACAAGCCCATGTAGTCTTAGGATGAGCCCCACGCACCTTATTTGCGATGAATTCGTGAAGAAGTTTCAAAAAGATTGGACCTTTAAGCTTGATTACTCAAAGGTGAGTCTAGATGTTACTAATAAGCCCAAATTCATTTAAGGATGATTAGGGATGGTTTTGGGATGTGAAGGGACTTAGTTGCCCTTAAAATGACTTTAAAAT
>NW_025853142.1:0-10700 GCF_002878395.1 Capsicum annuum | reverse complement strand
AGATAATAGTGTTTTTGAGTTGTTAGAGATTTCGCAGACTAGTGTCAGGTGTTTTGAATGTTTCATGAACCCATTTATGTATTGTTCATTTGAAGCAAAATAACGACCATATTTTCGTCCTATCATGCTATTCCGCATTTTCCTTACAGTATATGAAATGTGCATATGATTGCTAGTTAGAGAAGGGTTCTCAGGCCTTCACAGCTCAGGATGTCTGTCGCATCCAGGGCCTCGGCTCAGGTTATGACAAGTTCATAACCAAAGAAAAGTATTAAATGATACTAAATACATTTGTATCATACTTCTCAATATTAAATTGAAGAATTCATGACATATGAAAATAAGAGGCTTTATAATAAGAGAGGGATTGTAAATGTTCATGCCCTCAATTCAACGTTCAAACTCAAAACGCACGCATACATACATACATACATACATACATATGTACATACATACATACACACACACACACACACATATATATATATATATATATATATTTATTTATACGAGTGCAAATTAATTTTAGGAGAAGGCCTCAAGACCAAACGTTATCTCATTGAAAGAGTTCACAATGCATGTTTTTTAATGTAATTAAAAACCCTTCATAAATACATGAATTCTCAAAATTCAAAACATTATAAAAAAATTTCACCATGAACATGTAGTTTAGGAAAGCCCCGCATACATTAATGACAAAGAACTTGTGAAAAGATTGAACCTTTAAGCTTGATTGTCCAAACACTAAGTTGTTTTTCTCCTCTTGTGTTTTAGATGATGAACTAATGATTTTATAGGGTTAAAATGTGTTTTAGGGACTTCAATCTCATGTATTTATGTTTAGGAATGGTTATAGGATGCAAAACGACTTTGTTTCCCTTTTATTAACTCAAAAATGGAGTTTCTATACCACTTGGCCATAGGATTTATGGTGCCAACCCCATGGTAAACCACAAGGTTTGTGGTGCAAAGTCCAGGGAAAACCTTAAGGTTTGCGGTGCCAACCCCATGGAAAACCTTAAGGTTTGTGGCGCCAAGCCTATGGCAAACCTTTTCCAGTGAACGTTTGCGATGGTATGGCGATGCCTAGCCATCGCCTAAGCTTTAGTTTGTGACACAAACTTAGTTTTGAAGTCCTTAACCACTACCAACATCTCCCACAACGTCAGTAAATGATATACCATCAACACAGGGTCCTAAAAATCATTTTACAAGCATCAAAAGAGTGTTACGACTATGGGGTTCTCAATCGTACAACCTGGACAGTGCCTCATTAAAATACTCATAACTTCTTACTCCGGACTCTGATTGATGAACGGTCAAAAATGTTGGAAGGAAGACTCAAAGAGCTTTAACCTGATATATAGTAGGCCACATGAATCTTTATATTCTATGATAAACAATCTTTGTAAGTTGACCCATGCAAAATGTCAACTAATAATCAATTGATAGGAAAGTTCTCAACTTAACTTTTGAGCTAGGAGATTCTTACGGTGTATATTCATCTCCAAGAATATTTCAACACTTAGAAAAGGTCATTCACACTTATATATAAGTAGAAACTATTGTTTTCGGGTTTATAAATGTAGAAAAAATTACGGTTCAACTTTGGTACAAAAAAGCAGGGTGCTACAAAATATAACTATCAAATCAGAAGGGTAAAACAACTTAGTTTCGGTTGAAGAGTTCATCAAATTCTCTCAATATCAAAAATCCTTGAAGGAATCCACTTTAGTTAGTACCTTTGTAGGGTCAAATAAAATATGTCTTATATCATTTTTCAATAAATGGGTGATTGATTTAGGTGTGACAAATCACATAATAGGTGATCCTAATATTTTCTATAGCTTTAAATCACACAAAGCAATCGCTTCAGTTACTATAGCTTATGGATAAACTTGTAATAGTGTTAGATATGGAACTGTTCAACCAACCTCGTCTATTACTCTATCATCTGTATTAAGTTTAGAAAAATTGGAATTTTAATCTTATTTTTGTTAGTAAAATTACCAGAGAGATTAATTGCCATTTCTCATTCTTTCCCAATTATTGTCTATTTTGTGATCTGCCGTAAAATCAGGTTCTTAGTAAAGGAAATGTGGTAGATGATCTCTATATTCTTGATGCATGAGAGTCTCTGTTTGTTGCCTGCTCCAATGTCGTGTCTCCATTTGAGGTACTTTTTCGACTGGGTCATCCTTCGCTACCTTTGTTGAAAAAGCTCTGCCCTTAGTTTCAGAGTATTTCTTCCTTGGAATGTGAGCTGTGTTGATTAACAAAACACCACAGCAACTTAGTAGGTTCATTGATTAATAAATGGGCTGAATCAATTTTTTAATTATCCTATCCTAATGTTTGCGGAACCATGTTCTACTGTTTTAAACACTGGGCATAAGGACTTTGCCACTCTCTGTGCTTAAATTTAATTCAATTCAATGCTTTCAGTACGTACTCTGAGAAGTGATAATTCTAAGGAATACATGTCATAATTATTTGGAATGTACATGAGGTAACCCGGTATTCATCATCAGTATTCATATGTTGATAAAACCTCTCAAAACAGAGTTGCTGAGAGGAAGAATAGACATCTAATTGAGATGGCTTAGGCTCTTTTATTCCAAATGAAGGTTCCTAAATATTTTGGGGGTAGATGCGGTCTCTACAACTTAGTTTTCTAATTAATTGAATGCCATCTTCTGTGTTGGATGCTCATGTACCTTATAGTGTTCTTTTTCAAATAAGTCACTATTTTTGGTAGAATCTATGGTATTTCGAAACATATACTATGTTTAAGATGTTCGGCCGTCTGTTGGCAAGTTAGATCCCAAGGCATTGAAGTGTGTTTTCCTGGGTTATTCTCGCCTTCAAAAGGAATATCAATGTTATTCTACCTTGGAAAGTATTTTGTGTCAAATGATGTGGTATTTGCAGAGACTTCACAATTCTTCTTTGCACCTCCTATTTCAACAAGTCAAGAGGATGAAGATGAGTGGTTAGTCTATCATGTTACTCATGCTTCAACAAAAAACAATGATGTTGTTCCTTTGTCTCCCAGTTCTTCTATTGAGAAGCAATGGACTATTACGCCTTTAGAACCTCCTCTAACTATGTCATCAAGACTAACAATTGTTCAATTTTACTCAAGAAAGAAAGAGGTCAACAATACATGTCCAAAGTATAACTTATATAATTGTGGAAAATATAAGGAAACTCAAGGAAATGTTAATAAAAAGCTTTAAACCCCAACACTCAAAACAAAACATCTGTCTAATCAAGTCTATGAAGCCTTTACTACTGAATAAACTGCCTAGAACAAAAAAAGTTCCCGACCATACCATAAAATAAAATGAAAGAAACAAATGACTAAATATGACACCTTCTGGAAGATGGATGTCTCACCAACACTAACATTTTGGGGAGCTCTACTGCCGTGCTGCTGACCACAAAAGTGAGCCTCAGAACCTACAATATAAGACAGTATTGTCACCCTAGGATGGTCAATACTTGGAATATATTGTCATGTAGAACAGCCAAAAATAGTGATAATTATAGTAGAGATAATCATAAAATAGTTTAAGTTTTAAACATAACTCATCATAAATATGCACTTAGTCATCAAATTACATTGTGAGGATTTCAAAATTTGACGGCTAAAAATCTATTGTGATTTCTTTCCTTCTAAGCTAGATGGTATTCCTGACCTTTCTAATAGGCATAAGACATAAACATGCCCTTTAACTTGACACCAAATCATATTTATGACCCCCAACTTTGGGTGTGCACAAGTATATACTTAAATTTATATAAGGTTGAGCAAGTAAACACACACCCCATATGGCATAATACACATAGGATGCCACATAGGATAAAAATTGTCCATGTAGGATGCCATATAGGACATATGTATCTACTTCAACTTTATACAAGTTTAAGTACCTACTTGTGCACTTCCAAAGTTGGAGGTCATAGATGTGATTTGGTGTCAAGTTAAAGGGTATATTTATGTATTGTGCCTTTCTAATATCCACAGGCTTTATGGGTTTAGCTTTAACACGTCGCTAAGCCCCCAATCTGTGTTTGCCGCAAGGATTGGAGTTCCTACGTTCTATTCTAGTGTACAGTGTCAGGGACACGTATACAATAATTATCCCTAGTTAAGGACAAATAAAATCTCGTATCGACAAAACACAATTTCAGGCTATAAACTTTTCAACTCATTCTTTCTCAGGTAACCACATAACTCTCTCAAAGCCCATTTTTAGTTCTTTAAAAGCATGCATTTTTCAAAACCTCATATTCAATTCTAAGTGGCAATTTCCACATTAGTATCGTCATATCAAGACTTGCGAGTCACATAAGCCATATCATATATTCTGTTTTGTCTATTTTTTTCCATAATCATTGACCACCATAAAGTAAAAAAAAGATGAGATAATGATGCTATTCAAAACTGATGTGTAAGCCTAAGAAAACATCTTTCCTTCAATAATTCATTGAAACTCTTAAATGTGGTCATCTTTTCATTAAATCATAGACTTCATGTCGAAAAACAAGAGCAACTTTAACATGAGAAATAACCTCTAACAATCATTTACATAAATAACGAATAATCCGATAATGCAAAAACATTCGAAAACCCATACATCAGTAGTAGTCATAAAACAATCCATATAATTTGCAAAATCTCATGATTCTTGAAATAAGTGGAGAAGTTAACAACATGCTCTTTAATTAGATGAAAGTTCATGCTTTATACATATTCTAAATGTGTAGAAAACATATTTTCACATTCAATATGTTGGGTTGTTCTACTAACCTTTTAGTTGAGAGAATTTGATGCAATTTGTTCTTTTAGAGCTTTGGAACCTTGAAATATATGTGGTTTTCTTCTCTATTGTTTTAAGGATGGTCACAAGGTGGTTTTTAGTAGAAAGAGTTGTTCTTAGGGTTTTATTAGTGTTCAGGGGGAATTAGAAATGTTTTAAGGGTGTAAAAAGACCCTAAAACCCCCAAAATAACATTAGAAATAACATCCTATCAACAATTGGTGAGGGTACAGTGCGACCCCCAGTGCAGGAAGGCAGCCACATGGCATGACCCCCAGTACGAGTTGGTCACCTCGCGGTGTGGTGCCCTCTGCGTGGGTGCAGCAGTGACCTCTCATGGTGACCCACAAAGTGTGCGACTAATGCATAGGTTCTCTCTAGCATCCACAAGTCATTTCTTCACCTAATATTACCCCCAACCCATCCTAACATCATTTATACTTGATCTAGGGGTCATTTAGGCTCATTTTAGCTTTAATTAGGTTCCAAAGCATTTTGGGGTGTTACATTATCCCCCTTTGGTATCATTCATTCACGAATGATGACTCAAAACATGTTAAGCATTATTTAAGAAAATACATCATGAATTGAGAGTAGGATTAAGATTAATACCTACTGAAACTTCATCTAGAGACTTGAGTAAGAAGATATATCTAGAACACTTATCACCCTTAGACCCCCAAGTAGCCTCTTCTACTTTCTGATTCCTCAGAAATACATTAACCAAAGTCATCTCCTTACTTCTCAACTTTCGAACTTGTTTATCCAAAATCACTATGGCTACCTCTTTATATGAAAAGAAATCTTCCACACCAATACCGTCCATGGAAATGACAAGAGAATGATCCTAACACATTTCTTGAGCATGGACATAAGAAAAATGGAATAGACTGAAGACAAGTTCCAGACAAATTTAATTTATATGCAACACTACCAATACTCCTTGTATCTTAATAAGGACCTATGTAATGAGGACTAAGCTTTACATTCTTCCATAACCTTAGAACTCCTTTCATAGGGGATACCTTCAGAACTACCTAATCGTATACCTAAAACTCTAACTCCTTGTATCTCACATCGGCATAGGACTTTTGGAAACTCTAGGTGGTCTTAACCCTCTCTCTAATAACCTTTACTTTCTCCATTTCTTGATAAACAAGATCTAGTCTGAAAAATTAGGGTTCACCTACCTCATACCAACTAATCAGTGACCTATAACTTCTACCATAAAAAGCCTCAAAAGGAGTCATTTGAATGCTAGAATAATAACTGTTATTGTATGCAAACTCTATAAGCAGCAAGTGATCTAGCCAACTACCTTTAAAGTCAATTACGCAGGCCCTTAATATATCTTCTAAAGTCTTATAGGATATTCCACTTTCCCATCCATTTGAGGGTGAAAAGTGGTGCTAAGGTTCACCTGGGTACCCAACCTTTTCTGAAAGGATCATCAAAACTAATAGAAAAAATGCATACCATGATTGGATATAATGGACACTAGGGAAACATGTAACCAAACTATCTCTTGGATGTAAAATTTTGCATAATCCTTTACGAATAATTAGTCCTTACAGGAAAAAAGTGTGCTGACTTGGTCATTCTATCCATGATGACCCAAATGGAATCTTATGTGTTTTAGGATCATGGAATACTGGTACAGAGATCTATATTAATCATTTCCCACTTCCACATAAGCAAAACTATATCTTGAGAAATTCCACTCGGTCTCAAGGGCTCAACTTTAACTTGCTGGTAATTTTAACACTTAGCAACAAAATTAGAAATATTTCTCTCATGTTATTCCACCAATATACAACTTTTAGGTCATGATATACTTTTGAAGAACTATGTTAGACGACATACCTCAAGACATGGCTTTCTATCAATATCCTCTACCGTAGACCATCGAAATCTGAAATGCACAACCTCCCTTGATACAAAAATATAACAACTCCTCTGATCTCAAAGGCTAAGACATTCGGTTGGCCAACATAATTTTTAATTTGTATCAATATGGGGCCATTAGTTTTCTTTTCCTTAAAATCGACACACAAGGATGATTTATCCACCTTGTAAATAGTCAATCCCTATCTTTATAGTCTAAGAGTTGGATCCCTAAATTAGCAAGATGATGAATATCCTTTATTATATTCCTCTCTTCTTCCCTAACATAAGGAAGACTACATATCAACAACCTATAAAGAGCATCAGAAAACACATTAGCTATAATTTTGTGCGTAAACGTGTTGGGTTCTATCTTCTAGAATGAATTATAAATTTTTTCGTGCGAAATGTCTTAGATTATGACCCACCATTGCATAGAGTATAAAATAAGATTTTCAACGATATGTGGATCATCCAAATAGACACCCGAGCGACGAGTTATGAATATTTCGATTGAATCATGAATAGTATTGAACAGTAAAACATGTAGGAAAAATTACTGAGGCCTGGAGTATTTTTTCTCTAACTTTAAACGATTATAACACCTTGGACATAATGATCTGGCTGATTTACTATATATCAACGGAATATCAACGGAAAGCTCTGCTATTCCACTTTCAAATGAAATTGGTTTCATCCAATTTGTCTATCGGACCAAAAATTTATGGTCGATCTACTTCTTCCTATCAAAAGAGCATTTTTGGGTCAACTTCAAATGATCATAACTCCTCGTACACAATGATCTGGGTAAGATACTATATATCAACGGAAAGATATGAGAGTTCTCTTTTTAATGAAATTGGTTTAATCCAATTTTAATATTGGAGTAAAAGGTATGGTTGATCTACTTCATACTATCAAAATAGTCCACCAAAGGATAGATTCGAGAATTATTTGATTTTTAGGGGTGTTTTGGTCATTCCCCCTTACCCAAAATCCATCTAAACCCTATATTAAATCTTATTAGAAGAATTATATGTTATATTTCATCAAATTCCCTTAAAAAGAAAACCCTAAGATCCTACATCCAACTTTAAGAACCTCCAAAGTTCTCCATTAATTATGCAAATTTATTCAAGATTTCAAGTTCCTAGTTCAAGAACTCCAACAACCATCATTCAAAGGCACGATTAACATCTCAAAAATGAGTATCGATCTAAAGTTCATCATTCAAGGTATGTGGAGTTTTTCAACAAAAACTCTCTTTCGTTCTTGAGCCCAAAAGTAATCTTCTTTACAAAGGCATGATTTTTACATGATTTTTACGAATTTGAAGCATCAACCCATATCTTATAATGATTATTATAAAATCTTGATGTTTATAATTTTGAAAGATGAATTTACATGTGTGGAGATATAAAGCATGAATCTTGAACGATATTTATCATGATTTTGATATTTGGGTTGTGAATCCCCATTGAAAATTGTGTTTTTTTGAGAAAGTGTGTGTTATAAGCACGTTGATATTGAATATTTGAGATATTTTGAATGATTTGACCTTTTGGTCTTAATGGAGTTGTTTTGAACTCGAGTGTGAAAGAAATCCACAACGTGATTGATTTTGATAGATGTGAAGCATGATGGCTCCCGATGTATATTTATATATTACTGTAATTGTTTTGTTGTGGATTGTCTTTGAAATGATCTGAACTAAGTCTGGGAGAAATCTTTAGCATCGAGTGGGAGGTATAAAGTGACCTTACTTCCCTAGAACTATGTGCCTCAGTAGGAGTGAGCCTGAGGCTGACTTATATAGTGATCACTAGTTTATGTGGATTTGATATCGATAGTCCTACTCAGATAGAAAGGATAGGACGGCTCTCCCCTACGTGGATTGTACGTTAACTCTATGTATCTCACATGGTTTATGTCGGTTATAGGATCTCCTAGTATGTTTGTGTTTCCTTATGTCTATGGTGAATGATGAAGTGATTTGAAAGTGAAATTGTGAAAGTTATTCTTTTGAAAGATTTAAATGATATTTACATTATGAGAAGTGATATTCTTGATGAGCTGAAAGTGATTGACAAATTATATGATGACTCACATGTGTTATTGTACTTATTTCATCCTCTCATGATTATGATGATTTTCTTTGGGCTATGTGAGTATTTCATATAACGTACATATTTTTTGTAAATATTTATGATGATGATGTTTATACAGCTGCATACACCCTTATTTACTCGGTTCCTTTCCATGGTACTGACCCACATCTTCAGATGTGGGATGCATTTTTTCGGAATGTAGGTTCAGGTGCTCAGTTCCAGGTTCGATAGTGATTCTTCGACACGCTGTTCTACATCCTCTATTGTGGTGAGTCCTCATGTTCCGAGGATGTGGTGTCTGATGTTGGTTTCACGGAATCATTTACACTTGATAACTGAGTATGAGTCAGTTGGGGCATATCTTAATGGCTCGCTGGTTTTATTGATTTTCTTAGAGGCTTGTCAGACTAGTATTGATATCGGGAGTTGACTAATAAGTCATATTTTATTATCTTTCTGAAACTCTTTTATTCTTGGATGATGATTACTCTATTGATATTTGAGGTTTATTTATGAAAACCCCATTGATTTGTGTTGAACTAAATGAAAATGGCTCAAAGGGTTAGGTTGGGGCTACTCATAGCCTCAAGCACTGTGTGACTCTTTGGGACCCATTTTTTGGGGCATTACAAACTTGGTATTAGAGCCTAAGGTTTTAAGGTGTCCCAGGGAGTCTAACAAGCTGCGTTAAGTAGAGTCTTGATCATCGGTGTGTAGTGCACCACATCTATAAGCAAGAGGCTACAAGACGTTTTAGGAAAAAGTGTGATTCTTTCTTTCAGAAGTCTATCATTCTTAAAGTGTCTCTCTCTGCTATTGATTCATGCTCTTCTCTTTCAGAAATATGCCTCCACGAGTCTTATTGGCTGATTTGATTGAGTTAGACATGGTAGATTTTGATCTGATTCTGGGTATGGATTGGCTATATTCTTCTTATATCTCTATTGATTGTTGGACCTGAGTGGTCAAGTTTTAATTTTTGGGCGCATCCGTGTTTAAGTGGTCTGGGAATTTTATGTCACCCAAGATTCATTTTATCTCTTACCTCAAAGCTAGAAAGCTTTTTTCCAAGGGGTATATTTACCATTTAGTTAGAGTTAAAGACACTAAGTCTGAGACTCCAACTCTCCAGTCTGTTAATGTCATCAATGAGTTTTCTGATGTCTTTTCGGATGATCTCCCAGGGATACCTCCTGATAGAGAGATAGAGTTCGGGATTGATCTTCTTCCCGATACTCAGCCCATTTTTATTCCTCCTTAGGGTATGGCCCCTGCAAAACTAAAGGAGTTGAAAGAGACACTCAAAGATCTACTAGTTAAGGGTTTCATAAGGTGCAGTGTTTCTCCCTGGGTTCTCCTATGTTGTTTGTGAGAAAGAAAGATGGATCTTTACATATGTGCATTGATTACTGCCAATTGAATAAAGTCACCATAAAAAATAAGTACCCCCTTCCGAGAATAGATGATTTGTTTGACCAATTGCAAGGTGCAAGTTATTTCTCTAAGATAGACCTTCGTTCTGGCTATCATCAACTCAAAGTTAGGGAGACTGACATCCCAAAAACTGCTTTCCAAACTCGTTATGGCCATTTTGAGTTTTTTGTTATGTCTTTCGGGTTAACTAATGCGCCAGAAGCTTTCATGGACCTCATGATTGAGTGTTCAGACCATATCTGGATATTTTTGTCATAGTGTTCATCGATGATATACTGGTGTACTCCAATAGTGAGGATGAACATTCTGATCATCTTCAAACTGTCTTGCAAACCCTTAGAGATCACAAGTTGTTTGCCAAGTTTAGTAGTATGAGTTTTGGCTAAGGTCAGTTGATTTTTTGGGTAATATCATTTCTTTCGAGGGTATTCGAGTTGATCCCCAAAAG
>NW_025853141.1:0-2132 GCF_002878395.1 Capsicum annuum | reverse complement strand
GATAGACTTTAATAACTCATTGCTGATTAACATAGGTCATGATCGATGAGAGTCTATTAAGTGTCACCACCAGTTCAAAAATAAGAATTAATGTTCCAACGGTAACAAATAACTAATTTTATACTCCTTCAATGTTAACACTTCTTTTTTACTTCATATATAAAATCCTACATCCCTCATTATTTTATTTCATCCACTTTATTTTTATTTTAAAATTCTACAATATCTCAAGCATCTCAAACATTCAATTCTAAAAAGACTCTAATTTGTGATTTTGGAAATGCGGCTGTATTGAGGACATCACGCACAGACTCAAACCCAGGTTGTAAATTTTATAACTGTGCAATTGTGAAGGTGAGTTGTGTATATCTTTTTTTAAATTTAAGGAAATCGTTATGTAACTTTTATTTTTCCCAAGAATAATAGGCATGCTCATTTTTAAATGGCTTGATGAGGTATCACCTCCAAGCAGTCCATCTACGTTGAGTTCGGGACCGAGACATCAAATTTTTATGGCGTGACAAAATTTAATCTACTACAAAGGCTCAAAGAATGCGAAGAAAAATAGAGATTTTCTCATAACTTTGTTCAAAGAAGCCGAAGAGCAAAGGGATCATTTGAAAGTATTGCTACATGACACCCAAATCGAGAGGGATCAACTAAAACAAAAACTGATTTTGACTGAAGAAAGAGAGAATGGCTTAAAAATGATGGTATGTGGTATAATGCTAGTATTCGTTCATTGAAAAGGTATAAAATGGATGTAGTGAGATTGAACAAATAAAAATACTTCTATTTTTCTATAATGTTAACACTGTTTTTCATAGAATCATAGTTGATCAAACTATATATTATAATACCCCGTATTTTGCTAGTCTAATTTAATTCTTAGTACATGAGTAATCCTATATAAAAATTTTAAAATACTCAATATTTTTCAATTTAGAGTCTGCCATTGCATAGGAAATTCAGTCAGCTTTCCAACAATATAAAATTAGCCTAAATTCGATACTCGGACGAAGAGTTATAGCATTTTTAGTAAAATAGTGTACCACCTAGTACTTCACCGCGTTGCAGAGAGGGTGCAAATGGCAATTGTCAAAATCCAGTGAGCCATCGCGATCCCACTGCATCGCGCCACCAGCCATTTTCTCAATTGTCACTTTCCATGTGACTCCGCGATCAATGGCGCATCGCGCCAAGGGTTAAATTCACATATAGTGGGGTACCGCGATTGTACTGCGTTGCGCCAAGCTTCCAGTTTCTAGTTGTCCAGTTTTCAGTGAGCTGGCGCAATTTCACCGCATCTTACCAAAGTACAAAATCGAGATTTTTAGTCAGTTTTGAGTTTTTAATTCTAAGGGCATTAAAGTCTTTTTCCTTAACCCCAGTCAGCCTAAACATGTAATTAAGCCCTAAAAGAGCACTAATTTCTTATTATTTCATTACTTACTCAAGAAATAAATCATTCTCTCTCAAAAAGGCAAAAACCCTAGCTTCAAGAAACAAGAATAAAACTTAAGAATTCCTCCAAGAACCTTCAAGAACTCTTTTTCTCGGGTATGTTAGGTGTTCATCTATGGGTTTCTTTCACCCATAGAGTCCAAGAATCCATTTTTAAAACTACAAGATTATTGATTTATCATTTACATTCTTGAGATTGGATTTTGTTCATATTCATGACATTAATTAAGTTTCAATCCATGATTAATTATAGATTCCATGAAATTGAATAGCATGTATATTGAATTATGTAATTCCCATGTTATAATCCTTGAATTTGCAAGTTTGGGTGTTGTAGTTACCATGTTTACATATTATCCATGATTATATACATTAAGTTGTGCTCCCCATGTGTTTGATGGAATGTCTATGTGAATTAAATGGTGAAATCATGACATGCTAGAATATGTACAAGTTTATGCCCTAAAAGTGTTTGATAAAATATCTTTATGAATGAATTATGAACAAGTGGACATTGTTATGCTTTTCAAGATCATGCTATGCTTTACTTTCCATGCTATCGAGTCCTGGAGGTATCCTATACCCAAAAATCTAACTGTTTACCTTGAGCTACAGTAGTTACAGAATAGTCTTAGTAATGTCATAAAACTGAAGTACTCAGTTAGTTA
>NW_025853140.1:0-7320 GCF_002878395.1 Capsicum annuum | reverse complement strand
AGGGAAAAAAGACCCAATTGCCCCTCAACTATTTAAATAAAAAACTGGACGCAACAACGTCACCACGATGTAGTCTAATTAAGGTCGTTGAATTCCCTCACCGTGATGCGGTAAACATGAGTTCGGGACTAATGCTGTATCACGAGATTATTGCGGTAACCCACTGGTTTTGTGATCCAAATGCCCCAAACCTTGTCCAAAAAATCTAAGACTCCTCGAGGCATACTTTTTACATCACTAAACACGAATTAACTAAAAAATTAACGTCTTAGGGTCTATAAGACCAAAAGCAAAATTCTCAAAGTTTAGGGGTCTCCCCAATACTTGGTGAAATTTTCAGGCCTTAAGTCCCTTATGCATGTAATTAAAAGCTGAATCGAACTAAGAATAGTAAGGGGTATTACAATATCTCCCCTTGGGAACATTCGTGCTCGAATGAGACTGATTAGACTGAGAGTACTAAACTAAGGCAACTGAGATCATATACTGAACATGCATGATTTGAAACATAAATTCATAACTGAGTCTGAAATATGATGCATGAACTGAACTGATTTCTTAAATGCATGCAATAACATGAGAATGGTTATATAGCTGGAACTGAGAACGGAAAGAGTCAATCTAAGAAAAACTGTTACCTCAAGCCGGGTCTGAGTTTTCGGAGAAAAGATGAGGGTACTTGGTACACATATCTGCTTCTGCTTCCCAAGTAGCTCCCTGAACAGACTAATTCCGCTATAGAATTTTAACCAAGAGAACTTTTTGTTCCTTAGTCTACGAATCTGAAGATCTAGGATCTCAACTGGAACTTCTTTGAAAAAAAAGATATCCTGAACACCTGTACTTCTAAAGGAATAGCATTAATTGAATCGCCAATACATTTCTTTAACAAAAAAACATGAAACACCGGATAGACTGATGCTAAATCTGCCAGCAACTCTAGCTCATAAGCTACCTTTCCAAAATGGTTTAAAATTTTATAAGGACCAATATATTGGGGACTGAGTTTCCCCTTCTTGCCAAATCTCCCCACTCCCTTCATGGGTGAGATTTTCAAATATACTAAATCACCAACACCAAACTCCAGGTCTCTCCTCCTCACATCTGCATAAGATTTCTAACGGCTTTGGGTTGTCTTCGGCCTCTCATAAATCAACTGAACTTTCTCCATCGCTTCAAACACTGAATCTAGCTCTATCAAAGTAGCCCCACCTGCCTTAAACCAACCAATAGGAGACCTACATCTTCTTCCATAAAAAGCCTCAAACGAAACCATCTAAATACTGGAGTGATAAGTATTGTTGTAGACGAACTCAATCAAAGGTAAATAACCATCCCAACTACATTAAAAGTCAATAACACATGCCCTCAACATGTTTTTAAGGTCTGAATGGTCCTCTCTGCCTTACCATCTGTCTGAGTATGAAAAGCTATACTGATATAAACTTGGGTACCAAGACCTTTTTGAAAAGCCTTCCAGAAATGAGAGCTAAACTGAACACCTATATCTGAAATGATAGATAATGAAACTCCATGCAACTTAACCAACTCTCTGATATAAAGCCTTGCATAATCCTTAGCTTAGTACGAAGTATGAACTAGCAAGAAATGAGCTGATTTAGTCATTCTATCCACAATGACCCATATTGAATCATGTTAATGATGTGTACGAGGCAAACCCATCACAAAATCCATGTTAACCACTTCTCACTTCCAAGTAATGTACTACTATGCCTCTAGTGCTCAACTTTAACCTACTGACAATTTGAACACTTAGCCATAAACTCTTTAATATCCTTCTTCATACTATTCCACTAATAGATTTTCTGCAAGTCACGTACATCTTAGTGGATCCTGGATGAATGGAATATCGCACACCATGCACTTCTACTAAAATTTACTGCCTCAAATCATCAACACATGGAACATATAACCTACCCTGATAACACAACACACCATCTCTCCCTTGGGAGAAAACCTCTACTTTCTAATCTCTAAAGGCTTCCTTCAACCTAACCAAATTGGGATCCCTATCTTGCTTTTCTTTCACTTCGGCAACCAAAGAAGATTCCAAACCATTTTGAACCTATATACTACGTTCAGCTGAATCAACCAATCGAATACCTAATCTAGCAAGATGATGAACCTCAGTGACTAACTTCTTCTTATCATCCTCAACATGAGCAACACTACCCATAGATAATCTACTAAGGGCATTTACCACTATATTGGCCTTTTCTAGATAATACAACACACTCATATCAAAAAAATTTAACAACTCTAGCCACCTTCTCTGTCGAAGATTAAAACTTTCCTGTGAGAACACATACTAAAAAATTTTATGATCTATAAACACATCAACATGCATTCCATAAAGGTAATGTCTCCAAATTTTAAGACAAAAACAATGGCTGCCAACTCAAGATCATGGGTAGGATAGTTCTTTTTATGGGGCTTAAGCTTTCTAGAGCCATAGGCTATGGACATACCTTTCTGCATCAATACACAATCAAGACCAACTCTGGAAACATCACAGTAAACTATAAACCCATCTGAACTATCTGGCAAAGTCAATACTGGGGCTGAAGTGAGTCGTGTCTTCAACTCCAAAAAACTCTTCTCGAAAGAATTTGACCACTGAAATTTGACTTTCTTCTGAGTCAATAGAGACATGGGGGATGCAATAGAAGACAACCCTTCAACAAAATATTTGTAATATCCTACCAAATCTAAGAAACTCCTAATATTTGATAAAGAGATGAGTCTGGGCCAGTTTCTCACTACTTTGGTCTTTTGAGGATCTACTCGAATGTTATCATCAGAGATAATATAGCCAAGGAAAGCTACTGATATTATCCAAAACTTGCACTTACTAAACTTGGAAAACAATTGTTGGGTTCTAAGGGTCTGCAATACAATTCTCAAATGGTCTGCATGATCTTTTAACTACGGGAATAGACAAGAATATCATCGATAAAGACTATGATGAACATGTCCAAGTACTAATTGAACACTCTATTCATCCAGTCCATGAAAGTTACAAGGACATTCGTTAGTCCAAAAATCATAACTAGGAATTCGAAGTGACCATACCGAGTTCTGAAAGATGTCTTTAGAATGTCACATTCTCTGACTCTAAGCTGATGATAGCCAAATCTGAGGTATATCTTAGAGAAATAACTAGCACCCTAAAGTTGATCGAACAAGTCATTAATCCTGGGGAGTGGATACTTATTCTTGATTGTGACTTTGTTCAACTGACGTTAATCGGTGCACATCCTGAGAGAACCATCTTTCTTACGCATGAATAAGACTGAAGCGTCCCATGGAGAAACACTAGGCCTGATGAATCCCTTATATATGAGATTCTTCAAATGTTCTTTCAATTTCCTAAGATCGGGTGAAGCCATTCTATAGGGTGGAATAGAGATAGGTTGGGTGTATAGAAGAAGATCTAGCAATCCCTTTCAGGAGGAACTCCAAGAAGGTCTTCAGGGAACATATCTGGAAATTCCCTTAATACTAAAACTGACTCAAGACTTGGTGTCTCAGAACTAGAGTCCTTGACTCTAACAAAATGGTAAACACACCCTTTAGATATCATTTTCTTGCCTTAAGGTAAGAAACAATGTGACCCCTAAGCACAGGTACTACCCCTACATTCAATGACTAGTTCATTGGGAAACTGAAGCTGAACGACTCTATTTTTGCAATCAACTGAGGCATAGCATGAGTGGAGACAATCTATGCCAAGACTGACATTAAAATTAGTCATCTCTAACTCTACAAGATCAATAGAGGTGATTTTCTAAGATACTATAATCGGGCAATTTCTGTATACCTATCTGGCTATAATAGATTTTCCCACTGGGGTAGACACTGAGAAAGGTTTGCTAAAGATTTAGGACTTATATCGAAGTTGACAACTATATAAGGAGTTACAAAGGAGAGTGGAGCTTCAGAGTCTAATAAAATATAAACATGGAGATAAAAAATCTGTAATGTACCCGTAACTACATCAGGAGAACTTTCCTGATCATACCAAGTCTGGAGAGCATACAACCTATTCTGACGCTACCTACTAGTTACACCAGAGGTAGTGCCCTGCTGAGTCGGGTGACCTGCTAGAGCTGATGAAATATTAGACTGACCCAGATGGCGTGAATCCTTTTCTCTTGAGCAACCAATCAAAATTCTCGGATCATGTGGCCTGGCTTGCCACATCCAATATACACATCACTACCAGCTCTACACTCACTCTGATGATTTCTACCATATCTCTGGCAAAGTAGATTAGTGCAAACACTGTTCACTCTACCCTGGGACTTAAATCCTGACACCCTATCCCGACTGTCTTGTCTAAACTTAGGCACTAGCACACTGGATAAAGAAGGAGCTGGGGCTAAAATTTTCTGACAGAACTAAGAATGATTACCACCTTCCGACCTTGGCAGAGAAAGTTAAAACTACATATTCTGGCCCTCTTATTCTCGCTCTTTTTTTTCTTAAGCTTCTCTTCCTCAATCTACTGAGCATGAACCATAAGTCTAGATAAGTCCATCTCCTTAATCAACATGGTAGTCCTACACTTCTTTACCATACTATCATCTATACCAGATATGAAATTACTCATTCTAGACCTATTTTCTCCAACCACATTAGGAGCATACCTCGCCAACTGAGTAAACTTAAGCGAGTACTCCTTCACACTCATACCGCCCTGCTTCAAATTAATAAACTCCTGAATCTTAGCCTCTCTCAACTCTAATAGAAAGAACCTGTCTAGGAAAGCTATGGCAAATTTCTCCCACTCAACAGGCCCTGCATCAATACCACAGTCCTTCCTTCACTGCTTAAAACAAGTGTGAGCTATATCCTGCAAATTATATCCAACCAACTCTATACTCTCACTGGAAGTGATGCCCATAATATCTTTCACCTTCTAAACCATATCAAAAAACTCTTGCGGATCTTCTTCAGACTTGGATCCCAAAAACAAAGGGGGATTTATTCAGGTAAAATCTCAAATCCTAGTTGTAGATATATTTGCCACTGGATTGGCTGGGGCAATAACTTGCCGGTTGTTCTGAGCAGCTACTGAATGGGCTATAATAGTAAAAATAGCTTTGAGCTCGGCGTGAGAGACATGATCATTCAGGGTATTTTAATAAACAGGCGGAGACGTGGGCTGCTCCCCATTTTTTCTTTTGTTATTTCTTCTAGGAGGTATAGTCTATAAGCAGAATGAAGGATGAGGTAGAAAGAGAGTTTAACTAGCACCCATGCTCATTCGCGTGACATAAATACTGAAAGAAGGGAAAAGTTTTCCTAAAACGTCTCGTAGCCTCTTATCCATAAGTGTGGCATACTTTATACCTATGCACAAGACTCTACTCAAGATGGATTTTAGATACCCTAGGACACTGTAAAACCCTAGGCTCTAGTACTAAGTTTTGTCATGACCCGAGGCTACCCCCTAGCTACGATAGCGGTGCTTACGGTCATAAGTGATCACAAGCTAATCCATGAGCTGGTACCTACTGTGAGCACTGAATAAAATGGCATTGATATAACATATACGGAATATAAGCTGATGAAATACTGAAATACGTAACTATCATGTCTGAGATAACTGATAAAAGCTAAAAGTAACTGACTGACTATCTAACTATTTGTCTGAAAAGCTCTAACTGACTGAGGAGTTGATAAGACAAACCCCCAACTAACTCCATCTGACTGAATATAAGGAACTACTGAAATAATTGGAATAAGCAACCATGTCCTTGATGGATGAGAACTCTCCACTACTGCTGCTGAGTACGATAAGATATCTATGAGCGGGAGGGAAACTAAGCGTCCGAACCTATGATATAAGATAACATAGCGCAAAGAAAAATATGTGATCAGTACTTTGAATATACTGGCATATGAGATAAGGTCTAGCTAAAATGCATGGGGTACTGTGCACATGAGATAAGGAATAACTGAACAACATGAAATAACTGAGCATGAATGCACGAAAACTGTAATATCTAAGAATGCAAGACCAAGCATATACATATTTCTAAAATAATCAGTAAACTGAAAGACTGAAATTTGTATAACTGAATAACTATAAATCTGTATGCTTTGGTCAAGCAAACCTGAACTAAATATCCGCTAAATACTGTACTGAGACTGTAGAAGGTATCATGTAACCGACATGCCCCCATCTGAGATAATTGGGGTCCAACCTGTGACCTAGTTGGAAGGGTGATAGTACCGTGCCATGAGACTAACACTAGCTGACGATGTGGATTCCACAAGGCTGATGTCCCGTAGGACTAGAGAATCAGTCCTAACTGGAGGGTGACCCCTTAGAGAATGTGTCCTAAACTGGCAGGTGACATCTCTTAATCCTATGTTGGCTATCTAGTTTTGGAATTTAGGGATTGTTACTAAGACCCAGTCCTAACTAGCGGGTGAGCCCCATCCCTAGGTTCGTTTGGTGCTAAATCCTACTCCTAACTCAAATGACACTGGTACAGAACTGAATTAAGTTTAACTAAATATTACTTCTGATAGCGCTCATCTTAATTATAATAACTGAATAAGTTAGGACATTCATGGTTTAACTGAATCATACTTAACTATTAAAATCATGTAAAATACATAGGTATCGAGTATTCATAACCCACCAACACTGAGTAATCATTAAAACCTGACATTTAAACTTAAACTATAATATTGAATCATAGATCAACTCAAAACATAAGCATTTTATCAAACATGGTGAAAGCATGAACTTGTACATGTGGGTAATTTAAACATTAGAATTCAACAACATGAAGCTCACTTGGCTAAGACATGGGAAACTAAAATTCATAGCATGAGGAATTCAAATCTTGCATGGGATCATACATGGACTGAATTGCATTTAAATTACCATGAAAACATGAATTAAACCCGTCTTAAGTAATATAAAATACAATAATGATAGAAAAATCTGTTCTTTAATTAAAAAGAGGGTTTTTGGGCTCCAAGGGTGAAAAGGACCCATGGATGATCATCCCACATACCTTAAGCTTTTAATTTGAAAGGAAAAACATTATTCTTGATGATTTCTTAGAGGTTCTTGAACTTGGGGAACTTGAATTCTTGATTTCTTGGGAAAAAAGGAATTGAATTTGTGTTCTTGGGGAAAAGAGAGGGTTTTCTTGAGAGGGATTTGGAGAAAAAGGGAAAATAATGCCCTAAATGATGTACCAATTCATGTTATGAATGATTTGGATTGAGGGAAAAAAGACCCAATTGCCCCTCAACTATTTAAATAAAAAACTG
>NW_025853139.1:0-1160 GCF_002878395.1 Capsicum annuum | reverse complement strand
ACTTGATGTTTGATGTTGGTTTTACAGAATTGTTTACATTTGATAACTAAGTATGACTCAGTTGGGGCATGTCTCAATGGCTCGCTGGTTTTATTGATTTTCTTAGAGGCTTATCAGACTAGTATTGATGTTGGGAGTTGACTTATAAGTCGTATTTTGTTATCTTTTGGAAATTCTTTTATTCTTGGATGATGATTACTCTGTTGATATTTGAGGGTTATTTATGGAAACCCCATTCATTTGTGTTGAACTAAATGAAAATAGCTCAAAGGGTTAGCTTGGGGTTACTCGTAGCCTCAAGTACCGTATGACGCTTCGGGACCCATTTTCCAGGGCGTTAAAATATGAGAATGGTGAGGCCCTTATCTAACAGTGGTTATCCACCTCATCAACCCTCATTGAAAGTGTTGATGTCTAAAACTATGCTTGGTACATAGTTCTGGAACACAAGGATGACTTCTAAGGATCACACCCCCATCTGATAGTGTGTGTCCCCATCCTTGGGTTCACTCGGTGCTAATTTCTACACCCATATAAATAGACACTGAGCTTAATTTAACTGAACTAGACATAGGCTGAATTACTGAATTCTATTGACTGATGGAATACTACTGATATGTGACAACTGACTGAGTTCATGAGATCATGGAGATTTCCTGAGTCATAAGACTATCTGAAGTCTAAGGATTCGTAGCTTGACTGAGAGTGTCATGAAAACATGATATGGATCTAGCTACATAGCTAATGTTTTGGGTATAAATACCCTCAGGACTCAATAGAAGAAAAAATGACCAAGCATAACCTACTTAAACATATAACTAACATCATAATCCATAATACATTTTTAGAAGCATTCCATCAAAATATGTGATAGGCATAACTTGTACATACATGGCGATTTCATGATATCATACTAGTTGGGCATTGTTCCTTCATCTAGGCATTTAATTAAACACATGGTAGGCATATCACATGTAGACAACATTATACAATAATTAATTATCATGATTCATCTCTAATTTCATCATCTAGGGTTTATTCTTAGATTCACATGAATACACATCTATACAAAGCAATTTCATATAAAATTGATCACCCATCATGGATTTGAATTCAATTGCTCATTCTCAACATAACCAAAACAAACCCACATGAAATTC
>NW_025853138.1:0-2185 GCF_002878395.1 Capsicum annuum | reverse complement strand
CATGTTATTTATGTTAAGAAATATTATAAAAATAAATATATCTTTATTGTTCTATTACATTATATTATGTTCAATATTTTTAAACGCACGAGATGAAATATGTTATCAAATCCGTTCCACCTTATCCTTTGAGGTTTGGTAGTTCGTGTAATCATAAATTTGCTACTGATATTAAGAATTTTTTGGGTCAAAGTACTCAAATTGTTTAAGAAGACATGCTTTGGTGTATTTCTTGATATGTCCAAATCAAATTTTTAAGGACAAATAATCAAATACTTCTTGATGCTTGAGCTTGTACAAGATAATCCAAATGAATTACATGTTTATGTAAAGGAAATATACTATAAAATTAAATTCTATAATACATCAAAATGTACCAGGTCTTAAATGAAATATACTACAATATTGTTTAAACAATATTCAACGCTAGACCAAGTAAAAACAAAGCAACAAATTAATCAGAATACGTGAAACATGCTATGTATCTTGAAATATAATTATCAATTCTCTTTCAAAAAAAAGTCACAGATGCATCTTTGGTGACCTTCATGGTCCTATCTTCCACAACAGTTTATGTATCAGTAAGCAAGATGCTTTCACAATCTAACTACATTTTTCATTAGGATATTTCAGCACATAGCTATATAAATGCATATTTTATCATCATATGTTACTGTGCAACTATATGTATCAAAAAATAAGTTAAAATATCAGTATATTCAACATCAAAAAATTTTCAACATGTTTGTTTTAAAAACACTATTCATTATTAAAAAACGTAATTACTAATGTATCATAATAACCAATAACACTATTCTACTTATCGTCCCCTATGATAGTAATTTTTGTGTACACTAAAATGTCATAATCAGTAATGTATCATATTACTACAGGAAAGAACATCAACAAATAAATAACCCTAGCTAAATGTATCAGAAAAAAATACAATAGCAGAAAACGATACATAAACAAAATATCAACATGTATGTTTTTAAGAACATGATACAATATTAACAAATACGATGAGAAATGTATCACATAAACCAACAACACTATTCTACTAATCGTCTCTTATGAAACATATGAAACTAATGTAATATATGAAACATATTAAAAAACATATGAAATTCATTTTTCATCTGCAATTGAACTATTATAAGAAGTAATGTATCATATTACAACACCAATATACCATCATTTGAGCTACATTACAAATTCAAAAACATTATTCACTACAACATTTTTGGCCTACGGCCACCCTTGTAAAGTGTGGCCTAAAATAGCAGAAAGTGTGGCCTTTGATCAAAGGCTAAACTTTTGGACTTTAGGCAACACTTTTTGAGGGGTGGCCTAAAGAGGCGTAACCTTTGATCAAAGGCCACGCTTTTCAAGTGTTGCCATATCAGCTACACTTAAAAAGCGTGGCCATTAAGGTATAAAGGTCAGGATTTGTAGCTTGTCATTGGCAACACTTTTATTTGATAAAGCTACACTTACAAGTGTTGCCTTTGTTTTGATATTGGGCACACTTCACAAGCGTAGCCTTTTGTAGCACCTCTACAGCAACACTTAAAAAATGTTGTCTTTATTTTACTATTGGGCATGCTTCAAAAGCGTAGCCTTTTATAGCATCTCTATAACAACACTTAAAAAACATGGTCTTTACTTTCTTAAGGCCACACTTTTGAAGTGTAGCCATTAATACCTTCTCTAAAGCAACATTTACAAAGTGTTACCTTTGCTAATTTGCAGATACACATCTAAATAAGTCACACAATATATATCCCTACTCCCAATGACCACACGTTTAAAACATAGCATTCTTGTCTATTTTATACGCTTAATATTTACTACAAATTTTGATTGAAAAATACAATTATATTCTCATACATCCACTAGTCATATTATACATTATTATTCTATTTAGATTGTCTCAAAACACTATGTTAGGTAAAAATAACTCAAAAAATTAAAGTACACGCAAATTTTCATCATGTTCCCTTCGAGAAATAGACTGACTCCATGCTTAATCTAGGATTTGCGACATCCTCGATCACAATATTCATTATTATTCATATCTTTGATGATTTGTCAGTTGAACTATGATCTTATCTAGTCGAATAACATACTATGTTGTCGTATAACACAAATAGATCCACCTAACATTTCCTTTAAAAACCACCTT
>NW_025853137.1:0-1994 GCF_002878395.1 Capsicum annuum | reverse complement strand
TTCGGTAGCTGAAGTCATGCCCTTTTAAGGTGGTGGTGATGCGGAAAAATTTTCCTGAGATTTCGCACCACCAACATTCCTTCGGAAAAATTTTCCTGAGATTTCGCACCACCAACATTCCTTCTAGCAGATGGACAATCCCTTTGTAAGTGACCCGGTTGACCACAAATTTGCCCCAAACTGTAGGCTCAGCACTCTCTCCCTTCGCATCCTCCCACTCGTTATACCACTGATTTACAACATCTTTGAGCTAATAAGTTGCCAACTCCACCCCTTCTTCTCCTCCACATGCATCACCTTAAAGATTTTTTCCATCTCATCCATAAACTCCTGTGGATCTTCTTCTACCTTGGTGCCAGTAAACTTGGGTGGGTTCATTCTCATGAACTGCCCACCCTAGTAACCTTAGATATAATAGATGCAGACCCAATATCTTCTGATCATTGAGCCTGATTGGCCACCAACTGCGTTAGCATATGAATAGACTGTCTAAATTCTGCATTAGAAATATCCCTCTTAGAAGTCGGGGGACGGTTAACATTGGTCCGTGGAGCCCGAGGTAGACTAGTCGGGACTGGAGGTACTCCCAGAGTAGGAAAAGCAACTGGGGTGGGAGCTCTGTTACGGGTCCGCATCCCGTGAGTGGGACAGACCATATCTGTCTATGCATGCTGATCGATAGTGCAATGAGGAGGCATGATTGTTTTTTTGAAAAGAAAGAGAGCATTGATTAGAGTCAGATTAGACTCCAAAGCACAAACTAGATCACAAAGAGGGAAAATATTCCTAAACGCCTAGTAGCCCCCTGCTTATAAGTTTGGTGCGCTACACACCCATAAACAAGACTCTACCCGATGCGATTTTGCAGATACCCTGGGACCATGAATCGTACTCTAATACCAAGTTTGTCATGACCCGAACTGAGGCCCTGGCCGTAACGAGTATCCCAAACTATGAAGGCCCGGACACCCTTCTATCTTGAAATCATATACACCATTTATACATAAATAAGGAAATACAAAAATTATAGCAAGATAGAATTATGGTCATAAATCTGATATGAATTTAGCATTGGAGAACGAAATCCAAAACAAACTAGCAACATCTGCAAACTGTCTGCGAAAATTCTATTACATACTCTCTAACACAATCTAAAAACTGGGACAAGGCCCCCAGTAGACCAAAACCATAACCACTAATAATTGTTTAAAAATAAACAGGCCTTCTGAAATATAGAAGGCTCACCAACTAGACACTACAACTCTGTCTGATGAAATCTACTGCTTATCTAGACCTCCAAACTGAGCCTCAGAACTTGAGAGGTAGGGGGAAGGGTGTCAATACAATGTACTGGTACGCAAGGTAATCCAAAATAAAACTTTTATATAAGTAAAATAGTGGAAATCAAGTTGTTAAAACACCATACATAAACAGTTCTAAAAAGCACATGGGCATTTTTCTGAAAATCATAAATCATTCTTGTCAATGCAATGTCTGTTCTTTGTACTAGTTCTAAGTTAGGTGGAACTCCCGTACAACTCTGATATTCCATGGGCTATGTGGAATTCTCCATTGACTCAGCGGGGAAGCCCCCAACCCAAGTATGCCACAAGGGTTAGAGTCTCTGATTCTAATACGCCACACGGCACTAGGCCAACGTAATTTAATATACCCAGATCGACAAATCACAGTTTTGGGTAATAAGTTATGTGAACTCGTGCCCTCTTCAGGGAACCATCTAACATATCTTTATGCCCTATTTTAGCCTTTTCTGAACATGCATCATTTTGAAATTCTAAAACATGAAAGTCTGATTTTGGTATTAGTTTGTGTCTGTTATGCCATTGTCTGAGTTGGTATCATCATACCACTACTTGCAAGTTGTTATTCTGAGCCATATATGATTGTTTTATTTTAAAATAATGTTCAGGCCACTTGATCATGCATATAGTGTAAGAAGAGTCATATCTCAAATCATAAGTCAAAAATCATGC
>NW_025853136.1:0-5835 GCF_002878395.1 Capsicum annuum | reverse complement strand
GGTTTTGAGGTTTAGCCTAGGGGTCCAGATAAGTAGTAGATATTTTCGACAGGTGATCAGATTGTGCAGTGGTGAGCCTTCTCTATTCTAGAAAGCTTGTCTTTTCAGATCATGACACTTATTTCAGTTTTGGTCTACTGGAGGTCTTGTCCCATCTTTAGACCATTGTTAGATTTTTATGCAGTAGAGATTTCGCAGACTGAGTCAGATAATATTTAGATATTGTTGGAGTTTTTCATCATTGTTAAATTAATTTCAGAGTATGACCATGTTTTCATATTCGATGTATAATTCCGCATTTTTTTTGTATATGAATGTTGTGCAAGATTACCAGATAGAGAAGGGCGTTCCAGGCCTTCCTAATTTGGGATATCCATCACGGCCAGGCCCTAGTTCGGGTTATGACAAACTTGGTATCAGAGCACGGTTCATGATTTTAGGGTATCTGTGAAATCGCGTAGGGTAGAGCCTTGTTTATGGGTGTGTAGAGCGTCACACTTATAAGCAGGAGGCTACTAGGCGTTTAGGAATGTCTCTCTTTCTTCATGTTCTAGTTTATGCAATAGAGTCAGAATGTTCCTCTTTCATACTCTGTTTCGTGCTATGGTGTCGCCTATACGAAAGTAAAAGTCATCCTAAATTCTTTCTTTACTCTGATGTTCTTAGACATGTCTCATTATTGGGCTGATTCAAGTACAAAATTTAGAGTCTAGATGGTATGGTTCTTTCTGATTGAATCATATAAGAGTTGTGCAAGGACTTAAGTAGAGTCCGTTTACTTCAAAGTGTATTGATGAGAGTGTGAACCTTGATATTGATGAAATCGTGCTTTTCAGCCTGCGGTATTAAGTGTATTCAGTCTCTTTTCAAAAATTTAGGTTGCGGATGTCATGCTTCAGAAGAATGATGTGTAATCGAATTGTTGGAACTGTATTTCCACCCGAATAGTAGTATGAGTTAAAAGTGTTGTTTTCATGACCTATTGGTAATGAAATTAGACGAAGAAGTTGGTAATGTGAAGTCACAAAGTTAGAAGTCAGAGTGAGAGTGACTTTTGTGTAAATAAATATTTCAATTGAATAACTAATGTTTGAGGATGATTTGCCCCTTTATAGTGATAAACTAATATGGTAGCTAGTGGCATGTGTGGATGGTATAGTAGTCCATGGAGGAAGTGTTTGACTCCGATTTTATTTATACGAAGTAAGATGTGTATTCTTAGTTCATTAGATATTGCATATTAAATTTCTATCTCATATAATCTTGTCATCAAGGTGTTGTTGAAAAAAAATACAGTTTAGTGAAGTCGTGTGGGGCTCTTTCGATTCACTAGCATAGTTGCCTTGTCATTAATCTCATTTTTCTTGTTCAAAATACAAAATCAAAGTCAAGTGAAGCCGTGTGAGGCCTATTTCAATTCACTAGAAACTTGTTGTCCAACTTGTTGTTCTTGTGTGGTTTAATATATGTATAGCTGAATTTGTTTGCAAGAGATTGAGTTGGTAAAGAGGTGATTCGTCCTTGTGTGTTAGTTTAGTGGAAGGTAGAGAAGGAGTTGTTAGTCAGGGTGATTTTTCGATTGCTTGACGTGTGAAAATGGCTATATTAGCTAGTAAGTTATAATTATATACTCATGGTTGTTGTGTAAATTGAAGGTAGTCTAAATGTATGATTGAGTAAGTAAGTATGAAGTGAGAAATCAGTATAAGTAGATAAAATTGTATGGGGTTATAATATCATATTAAGGTTGATCATGTCTATTATGTGACTTTACCCCTTGACCCCTCTTTTTGTTGGTAGTTGTAAACTAGTACTACTTGTCAGAAGGTATGTAGTAGACTTGTGAGGTATTTGGATAGAATGTTCAAATTTGACGGACTAGTATATTATGCTGCCTTCTTCATTGGTGGTAGATAATTGATACTGGACCATTGGCTTGAATTTAATGTAGGATGTGGATGTAAGAATAGTGGCATGAGATTAATGATGCATGTTAAATTAATAGGCTTGATGTGTTGGAAATAGTATGTGCTGATGAGTTATGATAAGGAAGACCGTAAGGTCAAAATTGATTATTATTGTTATGAAGTTCTAGCGTACTAGTATTTCTTGATGTTTATTTCATGGTTTCCAAGTGAGAATCGTGCGTAAGGTTGGGTTGTAAAAAAATTATGTTTAGCACTAGACATTAAGTTTTGAACAGTTGAAGTACATGAAGGTGGATGTGATGATTTCTTGGTTAATGATGCTAGTTATATGGAAGTGACCTAATAGGCTTGAATGGTGTGTGGAACGACTTAGGTTTAAGTTGATTCATAATGAAGTATAATGTTGTAGGTATGGTGGGTAAGTATGCCCAAGGTGATATGGAGTTGTGATATTTTTCTAAGACTATTACATATTGCGTGTGGCTAGTGGTACCGTAGAGTTGCTAAATAGAGAAAGACTAGTAGCTGTTATATGGGTTGTAAATAGCCAAGTTAAAAAGTTTTGATTGATAGTGTTGAGCCTTCTTATATAATCTTATTTTCATAGTAATGATACATAAGTTTGGAGTCACGATATTGGTAGGCTATGTCGAAAGTGGTATGGTTCATCAAAGGCTTGGTGATATCCATGTTAAGTGTTAAAATCTAAGTTTGAGTTTTGAAGGTTGAACCGATAGAAATAAGTGTGCAAGCATTATATTATGACTATTGGGGCTATCGAAATATAGAGTGTATCTCAGAAGGTAGTATTAGCAGTGGACTTTCCACTTTCATGTGTGGTCCTTCGGGTTAACATCTATTAATTTTGCGTATTGTCATATTTCAGACCCCAGAGTGCAGTGAGTGCGGTTAAGTTTAAAGTCTAGTAAGGGATCTCCCAAACTTAAGATGATGGCTTAAAGCCAAGGGGGAGATGATAGAACGAGTAACCAAGTCAAGCATGCAAATTCTAATTGTTGTGCCAGTAAATGGGGGAAAATCCGTGAGTAGAGTGATGCTCAACCTATTCTTATTTCAGTAGTTTTCTTTAGTTATTCCAATACATACTCATGCTTTATGTTTCAGCTCCACGATCATAGTTTGTATTCATGGATATGATATGGAATCATGTACTCTCCTAGCTCCTAGTATGATGAGTTCCCAGTTGGTGCAACAATCAGAATCACTTTCCGTAAGTTATGAATTCCAAAATTCAGATCATGCAGTCCATGACTCTTGCACGCATGTGATACTCTTAACTATCTGATTTTATATCAAGTACGTCCTCAGATTAGATCTCTATAATGAGTCCATCCCGTGAGTGCTCTATTCCCCATGCCTCAGAAGGGTATCAAGTTATGCTTAGTACTCCCCTCATGTTTCGGATCCCGATATTCCAACTTTTCAGTGACCTTTTCCTTAGGTTGAGATAGTGATGATGAATAATTGTCTAGATGGGAGAGAGTAAACATTTCTTGTTGATGAAAGATGGTTGTGTGTTTATTTGAGCTAAGGCAGTAATTGTGGAGTATGATAGAGTCCAAGTCTATAAGTTTGAAAGAATTTTGAGGTGAAGTTTCATGTATGGCTTGGTAAGTTGAGATTATTTTAGGTATATCATCTGAATAGTGCAGGGAAGTATTAGAGAATATGAGAAAGGTGCTTTACGAGTTGTGTTTAGAAGAGAATATGTGGGTAAGAATATAGGTTTGAATGTCATGTTTGTAAACATACGAATTGATGCTTTGAGTGTTTGTGAATGTCCAATTTGAAGTTGAAGGTGATTGTGGGAGTGGCAATAAGAATTATACATGAGATGAGGAATTGTGAAATGCAGGGTATACCAAATTTATGATTCAGACTAGTACTATAGTATTATGTGGTGCACCTTGTGGTTTGAGTTAGGCTTCAAGATAGTGAGAGGATTTAGTCCAGTTTAGACATTAGTAGATGGAGATATCAGCGTCCATGTGAGAAAAATAAGTGGAATCAATGAGCATGATATTTAAGGGAAAAATATAGTTGAGAGAGTGTTTTAGAAGTGTGGCTAGCCTGAAATTAAGAAGTTGCTTTTCTTAAGGTGTGATAATCCTATCCTATTTTATGAGTTATATGTCTGTATTCCGTGATAAAGAGTAATCTCATTGTTGTGATTCCCTAGTTGGATGTCTTTTGTAACTCTTGCACAACATCCCTTGCTTTTTAAGGCTACTTGAATTTCTTTAGAAAGGGTGTTGAAGAGATACCCCAGTTAAGTATAAGTGTCCAGAGCAATTCAGTCTGTATAGCCAGCAATTCGGTGTGATAGTCAGGCTAATCAGTTACTGTGGTTTTCCACCTTTTCACATAGTCCTACTATCTGAAGTCCCATGCGTATGACCATCCCAGGATATAATCTATTCCGTCCTTGTAAATTGTGAATTCAGTTCATTCCAAGCATCATGTTTCAGATTCAGCTATTTGGTCATGGCTCGGTGCATAAAATTTCAGCGCATAATCTCAAAATTTCTAAGTATTTTAGCACAGACAGTGTAATACCTTCGTACGATTCAAATCTTATTGCATTAGGATTCGTACTTGCATGAATTATCACTTCTCAATTCAATATGTATGACTGGATCATGAACACTTCAAGGAAAATCTTAAATTTCCAGCATGAATCAGCTCCAAGAAGCAAGTAAAGTCAATAAGATTCATGAATCTGAATCTGAATTCAGATTCATGATAGAAGTTTAAATGTTTCAGATCAGTTGTGTCCTTTCTTAGAGGACATATCATGTTCGCGTTATTTCCTTACCTTAAAGGCTTCAACAAGTTCCTACCCATCATTCGGGGACGAATGATCCCAAGGGAGAGATAATGTAACACCCCGCATTTTTCAAGCTAGAAATCGAAGCGTCGTTCCTATGCGTATAAACCCGAACTAGATGATTCCTTGTTAATATATCTGTGGTGATAAATCCTACAGTTTGGGAATATCTTTGGATACGAATTGAGGTCACAAAAATCCCCTAACTCAAAGACGAGTTGAAAACAATTCCATCGATTTAGTTTTAGTGGATACTTCAACTTGGGTCAATTTTCGCTGTGTATAACTTCTGTTACATAGCTAAATGGGTGACCTACTATATATCAAATGAAAGGTCTTCGGAGTAGCTTTCCAAAGATACCAATTTCGCCTAGATCCGTCAATCGAACAAAAAGTTATGGCCATTTTCGTGAGAGGCAGTAGTGTATTTTTCTGCAGTCAGCTCCACGTTTTCCAGGGGCATTTGGGTCAATTCCACCCCTATTAATTCAACCTAAACACTGAATTTCAACCCCAAAACAGCACATTACTCATATTTCTCTCAATTTTCTTCAAGAACACTCCCTAGGGTTTCAAACAAGATTCCCAAATAACTCAAGATTCAACCGTGGGTTTTAGAAGATAATTAGAGATTTGGAATCCCCAATCCGTAAGCTTCAGGAATCATCCATTATTTTTTGAAATAGAGGTACGTGGGGTTTATCCTAAAAACTACATGGGCTTAAAACCATTACAGCATGATTTTAAGGTTTTGATGCATGTATTTTATGGGGTTTTTGAAAACTATATTATTGATTATGTAATTTGAAAGTTTCAATGTTGTTGTTGTTTTGACATTGTGGTCCTATCCCCTAAATTGATTTTCATGTATATGTATATGTATGGAATTCGAGATTTAAGATTGTTTGAGAGCATAAATTATGAACTCCCTCTCGTGTATCGAATTAAAGATTATGGTTTTGTGATTTGAAAGATGTTTTTGAAATATTACTGCATTTGATCATGATTTGAAATTGTGTAAGGGTGGTTCTTGATATATATATGTGTGTTCTTGTGTTT
>NW_025853135.1:0-1903 GCF_002878395.1 Capsicum annuum | reverse complement strand
GAACTAGTATATAAGCCTTTCATGTGATATTTAAATGACAACCTCACATGAATTATCATGTAAAATATATGATATTTATTTGTTTAATTTTATGTAAGTTTAAATATTTACAGTATTAGGGTGCCAAACTAAAGAGCATATTTATATATTATGTTATTCTTATTACTACCCTTATGGGACAAAGTGCTATTACTTATTGACCCTCAATAATTCTTCTCTGTTATTCGGATAAAGGACGGTAAAACGTATTTTTTTTCGTCTCATTTTATATGACATATTATTCTTGTTACTCTGTCTAAAAAAAATTTCATCTTTCATTATTTAGTAACTATTTAAAAATATTTTTTTTACTCTTGTTCATCTCATCTAATTATAAATATAGTACTCCTAATTTTTTTTCTTTTCTCAAAAGGAAAATTTAGTAGTCCTTACTTATTTTCTAAATTATGTGCTCAGTTAAAAAGTAACACATAAAATGAAATGGAGAAATATCATCTTTTCAATATTTTTTAATAGGGCCAAAAATTATCCTGAACTAGGGTTTATCGAGAACAATCTTTTTATCTCGCATCTGAGATAGTAGTACAGACTACGTGTACTTATCCTCCCAAAAATCACTTGTGTGGTAATATACTAGATATGTTATTGTTGTTAATGGGCCAAAAATTCAAGACCATCACATAAGTGGTCATTCTTGTAAATCATCCTCATAATTACTTGCACTATACCCGTTTGCGATCGATTACCATATTACAAAATTGGGATCAATTATCCTCACTAGCAGTTTCCCCAGTAAGAGCTTGTCGCATGAGGCTTATACCTACTTTCATGTGTATAAAAAAAACTTTCAATTGACTTTCGACAATCTCCTACGTTATTCAGACCAAGAAAGATAATGACGTGACCAAAGAGCAGTCCAGTACACTAAAAATTCCACTATGTGTAGTGTCCCGAGGCTTATTCCTACTTTTATGGGTAGAAAAATTATTTCCAATTACCTTTCGACAATGCTCCTTCTTTATTTGAACCAGGAAAGATAAGACGTGACCAAAAGACAGTCCGTTACACTAAAACTTCCGCTATATGCAGGGTTCGGGAAAGAACTACACCATAAGGATGTTTGCTGGTGTCTGTTTTCAAGGCTTGAACTCGTGACCTCCTGATCATATGACATCAATTTTACCAATTACTCAGAGGCTCCTTTCAAATATTAGATTGACCATCTTTTAAATAAATATTTTTTAGCAAGGGCCAAAAACTAAATACCATCCCAATGTGGTCATTATTGTAAACAATACACATAATTACTTGCAGTGTACCCGCTTCCAGACAATCACACAAAAACTTTGCCGCTCAAAATTAGGGCTTTTTTGTTCTCTTCTTCTTCTTTCTCAAAGTTTCAGTAAGCAGAGTAGGAAGAAGAATGTCGAAGGACGTAGATATGAGTGGATGGAGTGAGCTTCTACATTCTTCTTCGAAGCTTCTAGAACAAGCTGCTCCTTCTCCTCAGTTTCCTCCTCTTCAGGTGTGTTGAATTGTTGTTATTTTTTTTATAGTTTTAATTGTTTAGAATATGAAGTTAATATTGTTTTTTTTTTTGTTTGATTTGGGTAAATGTAGAGGAATTTGGATCAATTAGAAGCATTAACGAAGAAATTGAAGGCTAAAACTTTAAGAACTGAAGCTCCTACTCAGTCTATTGCTGCTACCAGGTACTTCTTTTCTTTGTATGAAGTACATCAACCATGTAGTTTTTAAATCATACTCTTTTTTCGTGTTTTTTTTTGCTAGAAGTGATATTTAGGGGGTGGGAGTGCGTCGGTAATAGTTGGTGATCGTTCTTTATTTGTGTTTGAAGTTTCTTGTTCGTAGTGTTGAGTGATGTCTATGGTTTCGCATAAAT
>NW_025853134.1:0-4378 GCF_002878395.1 Capsicum annuum | reverse complement strand
TTTCTTGGTGTTCTTAAGGATGATTTACAATGAATAAAACTCCTCTATTTATAGGAAAAATTACTCCTAGTTTCTCTTTATATAGATACTTCAAATCCTGATAGATATCAACTAGATCCTGATAGATCTTATCTATATTCTTGATAGACATTCACTAAAATGTAAATACATTTAAAATACTCCTCCCTGAATGTCTAATTGATAGATAATGTGCCTCGTTAAAACCTTACTAGAAAAAATTCAGAGAAAAAAAATTTAGTTAAGGAAAAAGAGTACACATCTCTAACAATACACATATAAGTTGACTCATTAAAAACCTTATAAGGAAAATCCAGTGGGACAAAACCTCGCAAGGGGAAAAGAGTACAGCTTGTATTAACTCCCCTTAATGAGAACATCATTGAGCCTTTGCATCCAGATCTTGTGCACCATCTTCTTGAAAGTTGTAGTTGAAAGAGACTTGGGGAATAAATCAGTCATATTTTCACTCGAACGAATCTGTTGCACGTTAATATCATCATTATGTTGTAACTCATGTGTATAGAGAAACTTTGATGAAGTGCGCTTAGTTTTATCTCATTTTATGAATCCTCTCTTAAGATATGCTATGCATGTTGTATTATCTCCGAATAAAATTGTGAGTACATTATCACATTTCAAACCACATTTTTTATCGAATGAGATATACCATGGACCTCAGCCATACACGTTCTCAGCTTGCTTCATAGATAGTTATTATTTCAACATGATTCGATGAAGTACTAGATTGACTACTTTGTATATCTCCAAGGTATGGCAGTACCACCATATATGAACAGGTAGCCTATTTGAAATTGAGTTTTATGTGGGTCAGATAAGTACCCAACATCAGCATGATCAATAAAATTGGGACTGCAAACATTAGAATAAATACGCCCATATAGATAGTCTTTTTAGGTATTGTATATGTGTTTAATCTAATTTCGATGTCTCCTAGTAGGAGTAGCACTATATCTTACTAATAAATTAACCGAAAAAAGCTATATGAGGCCTTGTAGTATTGCAAGATACATTAGTGCACCAATTGCACTAAGATATGATACGTCATAACCAATCCAAATTGGTATATTTCTTATTTCAGCAAATAATTTATTGCTTTTGAAAACTCTCCAAGAGTTTCAATAATTTTCAAGCTATAAGCTTATACAATATAAGGATTATAAATAAGTTTCTCAGAAACTTTTATATGCTTCAAACATTGAATCCTTAAAAAGTTTTGATATAAATTTTGTCAAGTGACAATATTCAGCATATCATGTGCGAAATCTTCAAGTGTCTGGACTGCAAATCAAATAAGTTTTATTCTTACCAAGATGCATCTTTTCATGTCACTTGACAAATGTTTCTACGTCAGCATGCTTAAATAAACGTAGAATTCAGATCCTCATAATCTTTTTGTAATATTGCGCCAATATTATATCAAAGATAACGTCGACGGTTTCTCAGTTTGTATCAGTTCGAAATGTGACATAACATTTTGAGATCTCATCACTTCATTATCTTCATGTACCTGAACCTTTCATAAGGTTTCATGAAGTGTTATGTTGCCTGCTCTTTAAGAGCACATTACCTTCTTATTACGATTATTTGCTCCTTATCATTTTCAAGGATCATTTCATTTGGAACTGATTGGTCTACCATGCTTCATACATGCACAAGCTTTTTCCTTTAGGGACACAAAATAGGAGCACTTGCAACTTAAAATGAGATGCTTTTAGCATTTGACTTGAATTAACTTTTGAATGAGGATCTGATGATAATTCCTAACATATTTCATAGCCACTTATAATCTCCCCCTTATGTTAGGAAAACTAACTTACATTCTCCATTTTATTTGAGGAATCCATCTTTGTGAATTAGGTATATTCATTAATCGTATACTGCACATCAAAATTATTAGATGGACAATGTGTGGTTCCTGACTCAGAACCAACTTTGAGGAAAAATTAATCATAATTTATTGATTTGATGTCAAGTAGTTTAGTATATAATATATCATATTTCAAACCAACACATGAAGTTTTGTTCTCATTAGTAATGATTTAGCTATTTATCAAAGAAATTCAATGTCAAACCAACATTATCAAAATAAATAGTCTTAATTACACAATCTAAAAATCATTCTCTTAACTCAATTTTACTGAGCAGCAACTTTATGAATGTCAAACTGCAAGTTGACAATAAACGTACAAGTGATCATCTTATATTGACGCATCTTAATAGATCACATGACTGGTGAACGGACCCATATTCACCTTTTATACTTTTCAGATTTTGAGGAATCAAATCCCAACATTAGGTTGGCCAACCAACTTGCCATGAGAACAAGCAACATAAACAATTTTTGAAGAATCTTCTATTTCTTCAACATATGTCTAATACTCAATATGCACATTTTCGGAATGTAGCAATCATTCATATCAATTTATGAACTTTTATACTAGTAAAATCCAAGTTTACCATGACATGTGCCTTTTTGCTTTAGTAAATTTCAGATTTACTATGACATGAATAAGTTTTCAAATTTACTACTTTAGAAGTAGAATTAAAAATAACTCTTCTTAGTTATTCTGTCTCATTCGGAGGTGAGTTATGATACCATCACAATCAAGTGCACGTTTGTATTGAAACAATCAAAATCCTCATTCCCCAGAAATAGAATATAATTATGTCCTAAATCTATCAAATTTTGATAGCTTGTAACCTCTTTCATGATATTGTTACTTCAGGATCAAATTGAGGCATACATATAATGTAGAGAATTTTTCTCTAACATATCCTATAGTCATAATACGCGTGTGAAAATATCATCACTTTTGATGATTATTATCATATTGTTCCTTCACGCTTATATTATTACATTCAATCGCTTGTCTTCTTTCAAACATATTATGCACTGTTATCACATTCCTTTCAAGAATGGATCAAGTTGTCAACTTTCAAATTCATTATATATTGCTGTCATATTCACTTCATGGAATTCATCATATATTGCTACCATATTCACTTCATGAAATAGAGCATATCAATGGGATATATTTCATGACTTTTTATCAAACACCCATTATTTTGTTTTAGCCATCATAATATCATTAATATGGTATATTGAGATTCAAACTCAATATCTTATCCATATAAAAGCGTCTTAGGCTATAACTCAATGGGACTTTGAACCCAACATCTTATCATCATGGTGCATTGGAACTTTTAACCCAATGTCTTACCCTCCTAATGAAATGAGACTTAAATTGATCATCATTTCTTTTAACAATATTATTCTTCATGAACAAATTTAAAGCATAAGTGGTTTCAAACCAATTATTTTTTCTCCAATCCAATAATAATTATATCATTAGTAGCAAAAGATAAATAATATAAGTAATTACTAACCTTGAAATTACCTATAGATTTATAATCTCAAATTACCTTTAGATTTATCATCTTGCCTCAGTTGGTTAGAGCATCGTGCTGATAATGTGTTATGAAATAATATAAAATAAAGAAGAAGAGTTGAGAGAGAATAGAGAGTAACTCTTATTTATCTTGAGGGATTTTCTTGGTGTCCTTAAGGGTGATTTACAATGAATAAAACTCCTCTATTTATTGGAGAAATTACTCTTAGTTTCTCTCTAAAAGATAAAAATAGATACTTCAAATCCTGATAGATATCAATTAGATCTTGGTAGATCTTATCTATATTCTTGATAAACATTTACCATAATGTAAATACATTTATAACAAGATGAAATTATTTATGTAAATAAAATATTTTACATAATGAAATTTTTTGATAAAAAGATATCGGAATTAGTTACAAGTGGCTTCGCCATTGACTGTGACCCTTCATAAGCCTAAGTTGGGACTTTCACTTTCAGCTATTTGCATTTCCACTCCTGAAGTTTAGGACTTAGTTTCAATAAAGAAAGTTATGTATTGTTTTTTTAGGTAAATTTTACTTGATCAGAAAAGGAACAAATATAACTTGGAAATGTGATAAATTGTACATATATACCCCCTGTCATATTTTGAGTACACATATGTCCCTACGTTAATGAAATGATACATATATGCATCTCACACTAATGTTAGGGGAATATATGAATCCCAAAAGTATGGCGGAGGATATGTACATATCATTTATCATAGTTCGACGGTATATTTGTTTTTTATTTTAATTTTTTAATCTCAAATATTTAACTCAAAACCACTACCCGACCCAATAAATTCATCGAACCCTATTTTAAATCAACTCAATTCGATCTCTACATTTTTTTCCAAACCCAATATTCCCTCTATTTTCAATTAATTGGGAGCCCCAAACAAATTGGAGTAATTGGTC
>NW_025853133.1:0-1000 GCF_002878395.1 Capsicum annuum | reverse complement strand
TTACTGTATCGTTGGACTTTTAATGGGACTATTGCATGCTATAACTTGGTAATGGAACCCTAAATGGTATAAATTATTTAAATGGTTTGGAATGGTTAAAGGATAAGGCCTTGGTGGTTATGGTTGGTCTAATTGAAAGCCTTGTGGGGTACAAGGGAATCCCCCAAGCATACTAAGTAATGAACATACTTGTGGGGTACATGGGAATCCCCCAAGCTAACTTAATAATGTAATCTATGGTTATATGGGAATACTTCTTCTCTAAAAGGTTGGCTAAGAACATTTCTTACAATCTATAGTCGGTATGACAATACCACTACTTATAGCCTTGGTTAATAATAAATAGAATGATGGTTTGGTTGTGTAGTAATGGCTTTAGTTGGGTAATAATGGCAGGGTGTGATAGCTAACCGTGTAGGTGTAAGTCTAATAGATGGACACTGGAAACTCATGCTTGCCAATAAGAGGATTGGTCATGGCAACCATACATGATACTTATAGGGTATACGAGAATTCCCTTGTACTTGGACATATGTATCATAGAGAGCGAAGGGTACTTGGGAATTCCCTACTCCTATGGCATCTCCAATTCATGCGGCTACACTCATCGGGGCCCGTTCAGGGGGTTACACTGGACCCATATAGCCCTTAGGGGGTTCTAGGACGGTTAAACTACACATACCCAGGTTAATGGTTTTAAAGGTATGCTAAACCCGGTTCCCTTTCCCAGCATAGTTATATATATATATGAATGTATATATGTATGGTTGTGAATGCATATGGTTGATTTACTTGGTTTTAAAGGTTGGCATAATTTTATCCTTATCCTGAGTACTTGCCATCGTTAATCCGCTAACCCATCTTTGGGTGGCTATATCCCCACGCATTGCGTGAACTAGCCATTTTACTTTTCCTACTTAGTAATTGGATTATATATATATGTATATGTATGTATGTGTGGTTGTGAATGCATATGGTATGTATGGTTGTGAATGCATAT
>NW_025853132.1:0-3017 GCF_002878395.1 Capsicum annuum | reverse complement strand
GTCAAATCTTTTCACTATTTAGGCTGTTTTTGCATTATAAACTAATTCTTTATTCTGTTTCAGGCGTTATGGCTCATAAACTACCACTAAAAAGAGGAGGAAGATCTCAAAGAGGTAGATACGAACCTACACCCGCTTACAACACCAAGCAATGGTAGTACAAGAAGTACCAGTTTGAGCCCAGACGAGACAATGGTTGCTACAAATCAAACCAAGCCTACTGTGGGCGAATTTGAGGCTGCTAACGTGGGAGAACAAATGAAAGAAACTGATGTAGACACTAAACCTGAGGATGCTAACATTATCAAGCATAAAGATCCTTAAGTTTGAGAGGTGATTAGATGGCAGATAAAGAGAGCAAGAGAGAAATTCTATAACGGATTGACACCTACAGAAAGAGGGATAAAAAGGCCATTTATGGTGGAACATCAGATTGTGGAAATGGAGTTACATGAATATCCTGAGTTAGAACGCCGTTTCAACGAGTATGTCCTAGCATTGGTGAACATGCCACCAGGATCGTATCAACTAAATTTGGTAAGAGAATTCTTTGCCAATTATCTAGCATTAGTAGAGAAGGACTGTCCAAAGGGGACGTCAGTTACAAACCTACCAAATAGAGAGTCAGTACCTGTTCGAGGGGTCATTGCCGATATTTTAGCCCAAATGATTAATAGGATGCTGTTTGGGCCAGAGTATGAGGCTCCACCTGCTATCCCTGATCTTGAGTATAGGTTGAGAACTGCATCTACTTAGAGGCCTTGGGTGGCTTCATTATTGACTGATGATGGTAATCTCTCATGGTTGACCAATCCATGAGAGCGTATTAAAAAATATTCTATTAGCTTTAAGGCTAAGTTCTGGTGGGCTGTTGTTCACTTAAGACTGATGCCAATAAAAGGTGATGGAAATTTGGATAAGTATAAAGTTGTATTGGTGGCAAGCTTGGTTTCAGGGCTACAGGTTGACTTTGGCCAGATTATTGCGAATGATATGTTTGTAAGGGCATATAAAACTGCTAGTACATTTTTGTTCCCATGCTTAATCACAGAGTTGTGTAGGCAAACAGGTGTGCCTTTGATTCATGGAGTTGACAAATCAGTCCAAGCTACACATAGAAAAGACATTGAGAAGTCAAAAAATGACTTAAAATTTGAGATGCGTGTTACTAAGCCTCCTTCTTACCAGACTCAATCTGCACCAGCTCCCGATGCTACCAAAATTCCTGAAAGTATGCCTTTGCCTATCACCATTTATGTTCCACCAGAGTATGTGCCTCCAAGTACATCTGCAGGGATAGTTTCTGGACCATCTATGGGTGGAGCAGACTTTACCAAATATATGCTAACGCAGGAAAATTTTGCCAAATCGATGAAGATACAAAAGAGGTTTCCAAAACAGTTAGATAAATAGACGCTCGAATTTAAGCCATTTGTTGATGGAATTATAGCTGAGACAATCCATCCATTCTAAACTATTCAGACAAGGATGGACAACATGGAGCACTACATTAACAAAAGGCTTGATTTACTATCCTTCGCTGATCTTGCCAAGCTCAAGGTTGAATTTGAGCAAGCAAAGGCTGATATAGCTGAGTTAAAGGGAAGGCGACCAGAGTAGAATACTTTTGACCCATCCTTAGTAGTGAGTGACGATGATGAAGGCATTGTGAACCTAATGGGAAGACCTATAAAAGATAAAAAAAAGCAGCACATGGATGAGCGAGCTATAAGAAAAGCCAAAAAGAAGAGAAAGAGAGAAGAAATAACATTGTAGCAACATAAAAATCATGATATTAAAAGACCTCGACAGAAATTAAGAAAAGATTAAGAAAAGAAAAAGAAGAAAGAAGAAGATGAAACAACAGGAGTATCCACTAGTGCTTCCCCAACAAGGGGGCAAAGTTCAGGCTCAGCTCAGGAGATGATTCCTTCAATTCTAGTGGGTGAAGTTTTGAGTGCCCCTACCACCAACATTGCACCACGTGAGGATGCATGAACCTCACCAAACTTCACAAATGACTCAGATGAATAAGAGGCAATATAAGTATTCCCATTCCTTATACTTTAATTTAATGCTTTGAAGACAATGCATGTATTTTTATGTGTGGATGGTGTACATATACCATGGGGGGTTGTGTTGCCGATATTCTAAACCCCTACCATGTGCTATCTAGGAGAATCGGCATGTTTAGGATCATTATAAGTTTACATTTTTATTTTTTAGGTTTAACTTTAGATTTGCATTTTTCTTATTTTTAAGTCTTGTTATGTTGTTGATGTTGGTCCATGAAATAAAAGTGTTGTTTGAGTTAGTATCTTGTTCTAAATATGGATGATGAATGATGTTGACATCAAGCTATGACTATTTCCATTTGGTTGTTTATCTTTATCTCCTAGGATATGTGATTAACTATTAGTGAATCTGTAGTTGGCATTAATCTATAAATATACATTACATGTGATGCACATCTTAAGAACATTAGAATGAGTTTGTCTCAGTTGCCACTGTGTGTGTGAGTAATTGTAGTATTTCTTACATAGTATAGTACCTAGAACTTGCCTGGTTCAATTGATGCTATTCTGTAGTTGATGGGATAAGAAGTAATGGCAGGCCACCTTGTGCTTTTAGTCTACTTAGCCAAAGTAACTAACCCCACCAAAAATAATTTTCCATTCTTGAACCTTTCTTTGAGCCTTTGTTAATTTTTCTTCATCATCAAGCATCCTAGTTAACTCTCTTTCAGCTGTTGACTCCTAGCTCTGGACCTGGCCTAGTAATGTGAAATAGGTACCTAAACTTAGGCAAAACACCTAAGTTGAGAGTGGCTATTGTAAAACTATTAACTGCCTAATGGAAAGTTGGTCTAGAATTTGAATTTGAGCATTTGACCCTGCTCTAGTTAAGACAATGTGCACCTTGACTTATGGCATCAACCTAAGTTGAGGTTAGCTGATGCTTGTGTGTGTGTATATATATATATAAATATATATATATATATATATATTTATATATAT
>NW_025853131.1:0-35297 GCF_002878395.1 Capsicum annuum | reverse complement strand
CGCCTCAGCTTCCCAAGTTGCACCCACAATAGATTGGTTTTGCCACAACACCTTGACCAAGGGAACTTCTTTGTTCCTTAGTCTTCAGACACTGAAATCAAGAATCTTAATAGGAATCTCATCAAAAGAAAGATTTTCTGGAATGTCATCACTCACAGAGGAATCCACTACCACAGCACCTCTAAAATGCTTTCTGAGCATGGAGACATGGAATATTGGATGAACAGAGGACAACTCGAAGGCAACTCGATTTCATAAGCTACCTTACCAACACGGCTAAGAATTTTATAAGTACTAACATAACGGGGACTAAGCTTCCTCTTCTTTTCGAATCTCTTCAGCCCTCTCATGGGTGAAATTTTCAGATACACTAGGTCACCAATTTCAAACTCAAGGTCTCTCCTTCTAACATTCGCATATGACTTCTGACGACTCTGCATAGTTTTCAACCTTTCCCTAATCAACTTAACTTTTTCCATAGCCTCAAATACCGAATCAGGACCACTCACAGCCGCTTCACCCACCTTGAACCAACCTATGGGTGATCTACACTTTCTCCCATATAAGGCTTCAAACGGAGCCATGCCAATATTAGAGTGAAAACTGTTATTGTAAGCAAACTCTATCAATGGTAAGTTATCATCCCAACTTTCCTTAAAGTCAAGTGCATAAGCTCTCAACATATCCTCTAAGGTCTGGATGGTCCGCTCAGCCTGACCATCGGTCTGTGGATAAAAAGAAGAACTCAAAAGCACTTGGGTACCATGACCCTTCTGAAAAGCTTTCCAAAATTGCGAAGTGAACTGAGTACCCCTATCCGAAATGATAGACAAGGGAACTCTATGCAGTCTGACTAGCTTTCGGATATACAATCTAGCATAATCCTCAGCAGTAAATAAAGTATGAATAGGCAAGAAATGAGCAGACTTAGTCAACCTATCAACCACAACCCAAATGGAATCATGATGGCGTCGGGAAGGAGGTAAACCAATCACGAAGTCCATATTTATCTCTTCCCACTTCCTGGTGGGACTACTAAACTCTTGCATCATACCACCAGGTCTTTGGTGTTCAACCTTAACCTGTTGGCATGTTGCACACTTAGCTACAAACGCTGCTATATCTTTCTTCATGCCACTCCACCAATAGATTTCTCACAAGTCTCGGTACATCTTGGTGGCACCAGGATGAATAAAATATTGCGCCCTATGCGCTTCACCTATAATCCTCTATCTCAGATCATCAACATTCAGAACACACAATCTACCCTACAATGTCAACACACCATCTCCCCCTTGGGAGAAAACCTCTACTTTTTGGTCGTTAACTGACTCCTTCAGTCTGACCAAACTAGCATATAAGTATTGTTTTTCCTTCACTTTCGAAACCAAGGAGGATTTCACACTACTCTGAATCCCTATACTACCTTCAGCAGAGTCAAACAACCAAACCGCCAATCTAGCCAAACAATGTACATCACAAGCCAACTCTTTCTTATCTTCTACGACATGTGAAACACTACCCATCGACACTCTACTTAGGGTATCCGCCATAACATTGGCCTTGCCCGGATGGTACAGCACAATCATATCATAGTACTTTAATAATTTTAACCATCGTCACTGCCTATGATTCAATTCTCTATGGGTAAACATATACTGCAGACTCTTATGATCAGTGAAAGCATCAACATGGACACCATACAAATACTGTCTCTTGATTTTAAAAGCAAACACAACAGTAGCCAACTCAAGGTCATGTGTGGGGTAATTTTTCTCATGGGGTTTCAACTGTCTAGAAGCATAAGCTATCATCTTACCCTTCTGCATCAATACGCAACCTAACCCAACTTTCAAAGCATCACAGTACACCACAAAACCATCAACACCATTAGGCAAAGTCAAAACAGGGGCTGAAGTGAGTCGAGTCTTCAACTCCTGAAAACTCTTCTTACAAGATTTGGACCACAAGAACTTCACTTTCTGTTGGGTTAACCGAGTCATAGGAGACGCTATAGAGGAGAAACCCTTAACAAAATGGCAGTAAGAGCCAGCTAAACCCAAGAAACTTTGGATATCAGTCAGAGAAATAGGTCTAGGCCAATTTATAACAGCTTCGGTCTTTTGGGGATCAACTCTAATACCCTCGGAAGAAATGATATGACCTAGAAAAGCAACTGACCTAACCCAAAACTCACACTTGCTGAACTTGGCAAACAAATTGTGATCTCTAAGGGTTTGCAAGACAGTTCGGAGATGATCAAAATGTTCATCCTCACTATGGAAGTACACTAGTATATCATCGATGAACACTATGTTAAACATATCCAGATATGATCTGAACACTCGATTCATGAGGTCCATGAAAGCTGTTGGGGAATTATTTAACCCGAAAAACATAACAAGAAACTCAAAATGGCAATAACAAGATCGAAAAGCAGGTTTTGGTGTGTCACACTCCCTAACTTTGAGTTAATGATAGCCGGAATGAAGGTCTATCTTTGAGAAATAACTTGCACGTTGTAATTGGTCAAACAAATCATCTATTATCGGAAGGGGATACTTATTTTTGATGGTGACTTTATTCATTTGGCGGTAATCAACACATATACGCAAAGAGCCATCTTTTTTTCTCTCAAACAACATAGGAGCACCCCATGGAGAAACACTTGGCAAACGACTTGTGATCTCTAAGGGTTGGCAAGACAGTTTGAAGATGATCAGAATGTTCATCCTCACTGCGGGAGTACACTAGTATATCATCGATGAACACTATGATAAACATATCCAGATATGATTTGAACACTAGATTCATGAGGTCCATGAGAGCTGCTGGGGAATTAGGTAACCCGAAAGATATAACAAGAAACTCAAAATGGCCATAACAAGTTCGAAAAGCGGGTTTTGGGATGTCACACTCCCTAACTTTGAGTAAATACACCCCTTGGAAATAAGATTTCTAGCTTTGAGGTAAGAGATAAAATGACTCTTGGGTGACACAGAATTCCCAGACCACTCAAACACGGATCCACCCAAAAACTGAAACTTGACCACTCGTGTCCGAAAATCAATAGAGGCATAAGAAGAATATAGCCAGTCCATACCCAGAATCACATCAAAATCTACCATGTCTAACTCAATCAGATCAGCCAACAAGTCTCTATGAAGAACGGTAACAGGACACTTTTTATACACTTTCTAGGCAACAATCGAATCATCCACTGGGGTAGAAACTAGGATAGGCTCAGTAATAGTCTCAGGACTTATTTCAAAATTCGCAGCAATCAAAGGTGTAACATATGAGAAACTGGATCCAGGATCCAACAAAGCATACACATCAAACTAAAATATATGATGCATACTAGTAACAACATCGGGAGAGTCCTCATGTTCCTGGCGTGACGGTAAAGCATAGAATCTATTCTAGCGGTGCCCGCCAGCATTGCTAGAAGAGGCGCCCTGAGCTGGGACTTGGCAAGGCTCTGGACCTGGAGCATTAACCATCTGAGTCTAGGTTTGAGGGCGATAGTCACGATGTCCTTGTCCATTCTATGGAAAATCTCTAACACTGTGACCCATGTCACCACACCGAAAACAACCCCTTTTCTCACCCCAACACTCACTCGAATGAGCCCTACAACACTTAGGATACCGGGGATGATTTGTCTTACTACCAGGACTATACTGGGACCTGGATGCATATGACCTGGTACCTTGCTTTTGCCTAAATCTAGGCATAGGAGAACTAGCAGATGACGGTGCTGGCATAGACGAATGATCCTGATACAGAGGGCGACTACTTCCCTGTGATCTAGTCTGACCTTGTCTGGGCTGCTTGGACCTAACTCTCTTATTCCCTCTCATTCTATCTCTCTCCTTAATATTATCTGCCTTAATCTGTTGGGCATGAGTCATCAGCCTAGAAAGATTCATCTCACTATTCAGCATAGCAGACCTACACTCCTTAACCACATAACTAGATACTCCAGTCACAAACTTACTCATACTAGCCCGATTATTAGTCACTAAGTTAGGAGTATACTTGGCCAACTGATTGAACCTTAGAAAGTACTCCCTAACAGTCATAGAGCCCTGTTGCAGGTTTATAAACTCTTCTACTTTCGCCTCCCTCATCTCTAAAGGGAAAAATGTATCAAGGAATGCATCCTGGAACTCTTGCCAAGTTGTAGGGACAACTCCCTCATTTCTAACTTTCGTCCAATAAACAACCCATTCATAAGCAAGGTCTTTTAACCTACACGCAGCTAACTCCACACTATGTTCCTCATATACATGCATCACCTGAGTAATCTTCCGCACCTCCTCTAAAAACAATCGTGTATCCTCATCAGACTTGGACCCATAGAATTCTGGCAGACTTATCCGCATGAAGTCACGGATTTAGGCAGCAGCTGAATCACCTCCCTGCTACTGTGGAGCCAGGGCTGGGTTGTCCTGAACATTTGTAGTAACAGCTTGGGCCAGCGCCTGAAAGGCTTTCCAAAATTCAGCATGAGACATATTTTTATTCAATGGGTCAGCGGGTTGAGGTTGCTGACCATCATTATTTCTTCTCACTCAATGTGGAGTCATATTTTAGAAAGAGGAGAGCACGAATAAATAGCAGAGGGAGACAGTATAATCACGATAGACTTCTAAAAGAAAGAATCACATTTTTTTCCTAAAACATCTTGTAGTCACATTTTTTTCCTAAAACATCTTGTAGCCTCTTGCTCATAGATATTGCACGCTATACACCGATAATTAAGACACTACTTAACCTGGCTTGTCAGACACCCTACGACATCTTAAAAACTTAGGCTCTACTCCCAAGTTTGTAATGCCCTGAAAAATGGGTACCGGAGCGACAAACGATGCTTGAGGCAGCAGTAGCCCCAAGCTAACCCTTTGATCCATTTTCATTCAGTTCAACACAAATCAATAGGGTTTCCATAAATAACCCTCAAATATCAATAGAGTAATCATCATCCAAGAATAAAAGAATTTCAGAAAGATAACAAAATACGACTTATTAGTCAACTCCCAATATCTCTACTAGTCTAACAAGCCTCTAAGAAAATCAATAAAACTAGTGAGCCATTAAGACATGCCCCAACTGACTTATACTTAGTTATCAAATGTAAATAATTTTGTGAAACCAACATCAGACATCACGTCCTCAGAACATGAGGACTCACCACAACAGAGGATGTAGAATAGCATGCCCAAAGAATCACTGTCGAACCTAGAACTGAGCACCTGAACCTAAATTCTGAGAAAATGCAGCCAACATCCAAAGTGGGTCAGTACCATTGAAAGGAACCGAGTATATGAGGGTGTATGCAGTTGTATAAACATCATCATCATAAATATTTATAAGAAATATGCAGGATGTATGAAAGACTCACATAGCCCGAAGAAAATCATGATAATCATGAGAGGATTAAATAATTATAATAACACATGTGAGTCATCATATAATTTGTCAATCACTTTCAGTTCATCAAGAATATCAATTCTCATAATGTAAATATCATTTATATCTTTCGAAAGAATAACTTTCACAATTCCACTTTCAAATCACTTCACCATTCACCATAGACACAAGGAAACACACACACACTGGGAGATTCTATAATCAACATAAAACATGTGAGCTACATGGAGTCCAACGTACAACCCACGTTGGGGAGAGCCGTCCTATCCTTGCCGTTGGAGTAGGACTATCGATATCAAATTCACACAAACTAGTGATCACTATATAAATCAACCTCAGGCTCACTCCTATGGGGGCACGTAGTTCTAGGAAAGTAAGGTCGCTTTATACCTCCCACTCGGTGCTAAAGATTTCTCCCGGAATTAGCTCAGATCAATTCAAAGACAATCCAGAACAAAATAATTTTAGTAATATATAAATATACATCTGGAGCCATTATGCTTCCCATCTATCAAAATCAATCACGTTGTGGATTTATTTCACACTCGAGTTCAAAACAACTACATTAAGACCAAAAGGTCAAATCATCCAAAATATCTCAAATATTCAACATCAACGTGCTTATATCACAAACTTTATCAAAGAAAACACAATGTCCAATGGGGATTCATGACCCAAATATCAAAATCATAATAAATATCGTTCAAGATTCATGCTTTATATCACCGCACATGTAAATTCATCTTTCGAAATCATAAATATCAAGATTTCATAATAATCATTATACGATATGGGTTCATGTTTCAAATTCATAAAAATCAAATAAAAATCATGCCTTTGTAAAGAAAAGTACTTTTGGGCACAAGAATGAAAAAGAGTTCTTGTTGAAAAACCCCACATACCTTGAATGATGAACTCTAGATTGATACTTATTTTTAAGATGTTAATCATACCTTTGAATGATGGTTCTTGGAGTTCTTGAACTAGAACTTAGAATCTTGAATAAATTTGCAGAATTAATGGTAAACTTTGGAGGTTCTTGAAGTTGGATGTAGGAGCTTAGGGTTTTCTTTTTGAGAGAGTTTGATGAAATATAACATATAATGCTTCTAATAGGCTTTAATATAGGGTTTGGACCGATTTTGGGTGAGGAGGAATGACCATAACACCCCTGAAATTAAAAAAATTCTCAAATCTGTCCTTTGGTAGACTGTTTTGATGGTCTAAAGTAGATCCACCATAACATTTTACTCCGATATTTAAATTGGATGAAACCAATTTCATTAGACAGAGGACTCTCATATCTTTCTATTTATATATAGTATCTCACCTCGATAATTGTGTACAAAGAGATATGATCGTTTGAAGTTGACCCAAAAATTCACTTTTGATAGGCTGAAACAGATCGACTATAACTTTTGGCTCCGATAAACAAATTGGATGAAACCAATTTCATTGGAAAAAAGACTCACAGAGCTTCCATTGATAAATAGTAGATCACCCAGATCATTATGTACAAGGAGTTATGATCTTTTAAAGTTGGAGCAAAAATATTCCAGGCCTCAGTACTTTTTCCTGCACGTTTTACTGTGCACTACTATTCATGTTTCGATCAAAATGTTCATAACTCGTTGCTCGGGTGTCCTTTTTGGATGATCCACATATCATTGAAAAGCTTATTGGATAATATACACAATGGTGGGTCATAATATAAGACATTTCTCATGAAAAAATATATAATTCATTCTAGAAGATAGAACCCAACACATTTACTCACAAAATTTCAACGAAAAATTTCCTGGGGTATTACACCTAAATATAAAACCTAATATTTAAAAACATAAAACTTATAAGAAAAAAAATCTCCCCTAAATGTGACTCTTAAAATACAACATCGTGGATGCTATTGTGTTATGGTATGAGAAGGGGGTCTTTTATTTATAGATGTCCAAGACCTTTCCTCCAAGAAAGAGGTTATCCAAATATGAAAAAGAAATATATTTTTTCATTAAGGAAAAGTAAAAGTAATTATGGTAAATTTTACTTTTCTTCTAAAAAAAAGTAAAACTTAAATATAGTAAGAAAATCAGGGCAAAAATCCTTACAAATCTCCCCTTTTTTGCTTGATTTTCTTCAAAAGATTCTTGATCCTCCTTCTTCTTGTGCATGATCTACGTTCTTCATATATATTTTCATATATCACTGCTGCTTACCATGATTAAAAATTAATATGGATTAAAGTTGGAGCCCTATGCATAAAAAATAGAAGCATGGGTTGATAAGATTGAAAGTGAAGCCTTTTGCATTAAAAGTAAACACAGGTTAAAAGTGGAACTCATGCGTTAAAAATAAATGCACGAGTTGAAAAGTGCCCAAGCATTTAAGCAAGTATGGGTTAAAAATTGAAGCCCATAAATATGATTTGAAAATTAATTTTGGTTTTAAAGATGGATAAGCAGTAGGATTGTAGAAATTTTGTTTGAAATTTTTTCTCCACATGTATTTTGTCAAAAATCTTCATTATCATCCAAATTGTTGCATCTCTTGTTGGGTTTGAAATCGAGAGGGCGTCATGCGGAAGCTATTAGTTACAAATTATGAGACGATAAATTAGATGGCAATGAAAAACAATACTAAAAATATAATTTTATTATATGATTTGGTCAGTTGGCCTACATATAAAATCTAATATTTAAAAGTATAAAACTAATAAGAGAGAAAATCTCTCCTTAAGCGTGACTCTTAAAAAACTACACCGTGAATACTATTGTGTTATGGTATAAGAAGCGGGTCTTCTATTTATAGAGGTCCAAAACCTTTCCTCCAAGAAAGAGGTTAGCCAAATATGGAAAAGAATTATATATTTTCTTTCAAAAAAAGTAAAAGTAATTATGGTAACTTTTAGTTTCCTTCTAAGAAAAAGTAAAACTTAAATATAGTAAGAAAATCAGGGTAAAAACCCTAACAAGAAGAACATAAAAACTTCATCGTTAAACTAGAAAAAAGTTGGTGTTTAAAGTTTTTAAAATTTTATAATTAGTATTCTGAGATACTAAGTCTGTTGTCTCTTTGTGACAACAAAATGTCTGCTGAAAGTTACACAAATGATGGAATGACCATAATTAAAATTAAATAGGCTAAAATTATAATGCAAATTAGCCGATTACATGTTAATATGATTAAGATCTAAATGAATTAACTAAATTCCTATCTAATTTGACTATATTTTACATGACTCAAGAATAGGCCAAAATAACTATAAATTACCCAAGCCTTGAACTTATGTTTCATTTATTATAAGAAATTCCATCTCCCTAAACATATTACATTAATCCCACTTTTTAACTTTCTCCGAAAATACATATACATAGAATTCCCTTTCACTCTCACCGTTTTCCCCCTTAAAAAGTCTAGAATCAAGGGTTGGTTTTCATGTTTGAAATCAACCGTATTTGAGTCCAATTGCTAGTCAATGGTATTCAATATCAACTTAATCTTCTTTAAAAATTCTCAATTTTTATGATCTGAGGAATATTAAATTTTTATTTTCATTATCTAGTTGAAATTTTTGAATTTTTCAAAAGAAGAAATTATTGCATGTTTTGATTAAGTAATTTTTTGGGTTTCTACTTTATAAAATCATAGTTTGAATATCTGCATTATCCTTTTTTCTTTTCAAAATTGTCAATTTCAAGTACTCAATTAACAACTTAGTTAATGGATGATTCTCCTTCGTTTAGTTTAGGATTAACTCAACTACTGAAACAACAAATTTGTTAGTAGGGTTCATTCCTGGAGTATTTGATTACGAGAAACCTAACTTTGTTGAAAAAAGATCAAAAAATCATAACGACCCCATCACAATGAAAAAGATTAACAAAGATATAGCTTCAAAGTCAAAAATATAAATTGAAGAATCATCAAGAAAATCCAAAAAAGATAATAATGGACGACCATGTTTACCAAAGATATTTCGTATTTTTCAATTTTGATTTTTTTGTTATGGGTTTATTGTGTTTTTGTAAGTAATTTGAGGTTTTAAAACTGTTAATTAATTATCTGTGGTTGTTTGTTCTTATGGAATTGTTGGGGTTTTTCATAAGTTTGAAGTTATATTAGAAACTGGTTGTGCGAATACAAAATAACTCTTTGTATATATTCTGCATATACATATTTGTTGATGTGTTTGGTTGAAATATATTGATATTTGTAGTCATATACATACGTGGCTACTAGTGTATATATTAGTAAGTATGTATGTATTGTACACATACATTATTCATTACATTTTATTGTGTAATGTGTGTTTGAGGCAATGGATATTACATATGTACATGTAAAACATATACATAATTTGCATATGTTAGTAAACCTGTAATGAATTTCCTAGTTCATATTCATCATATTTTTTATGTATAAGTTTTCAGTTTTCTTATGTGTCTAAGGCTATAGAAATTACCTATGTATTTGTCTAACATATACACGGCTTACTATATGTTTTTAGATGTGTAATGAAATGTCTTATTTATATGCATCATTTTTTTTATGTATTGTCCATATATGAGCCTAGGTGTTAGATGTTGTTAGATGTGTATTGAAATGAGTAGTTGTTATGTACAGTATATGTTTTGACCATATAGGCTCACATATGAAGTCTTTTTCATTTCCAATAGGGTATGAAATACAATATAAAAAATGTCCCTTTGCATTCCTTGCATTTTGGTAGTTATTGCAACCTCGAATTTGGATTAGGTATAAAGAATTATTTGGTGAAAAAGTTCACAATCTTGTCCGTGAAATAATATTTGGTGCCTTTCTAGACATGCCCTAATATAATTTTTAGGATCAGATTTCCAAATGGTTACTTATGCTTGAGATAGAGCAAGATAACCCGGATGAAATTCACGTTTACGTGCAGGAAACTATTCTCAAGTTTTCTATTACTGAGTTTGCTATAATATCTGGACTTAAATGTATAGAGAACATTGAGGAACACTTGTATACTTAATCATCTAAGTCTGTATTAATGGAGAAGTTTTTCCCAAAATTAAAAAATTATGTCAAAAAGTATATTTTTGTACGGCGATTCAAGTTGGAAAACTTCAACAATAATACCTATTCTTTGAACATGTCTATCGCTTACTTCATTCATACTTTTGTGTATTCACAAATACGCAATTCTAGTATTAGCAGATCAGACTTTATGATGGTGGAGGATGGAAAGTACGGACAATTTCCTTGGGGGAAGAATTTGTTTCAAAAGCTGATTACAACATAGAGATATGATTTCTTTGTTGAAAAACAGCTATACCAGATTGGGAGAATACCTCATGTGCTAAATGTATGGATGTATGAATGTTGTTCTGAGGTAGACAGTACAATGCTGAGCGGATGAGGAATATAACTCCAAGGATTTTTAACTATAAGGTTGTGGGGATTAAGGTCAAGTATGAGAAGTTCGTGGATGGTAAATTCAGCATGGTAAGTATTTACTACTTTATTTCGAGTTATGTGTTTATTTCACTCTGCTGACTTTAATAGAATCTTAATGTTGCCATTTTTTATTGCTTAATAGTTTGTATACAATAATTTATGGACAACTCATGAAGAAGTGCAAAGGTTTGATTTGCTAATGATTGAGGACATTGAATTAAATGACGCTGAATCTTCTTTCTCACATGATACTTCTTCCGATCGTAGTGGTAAAAGGCCTGTTGTCGACATACATAATCATTCAGACTCCGATCATCAAGGTTTTAAGGATTTTAGTACAGTCCTACCATCGAAAATCCTAAGAAAGACAGGTCTGAGTACTGATGCATCAACATCACAACCTACGAAGAGGAGGAGGACAATCCATTTTGATGCTAAAACTGTTGATATGCAAGATCATGAAAAAATACCATCGTCTACTTCAATAAAAACTATGCCAATAGACCAAACACAAATTTCTAATTCAGAGCATGTTGATGCACCAAAGACAACTCCATTATCATCCAGCAAGTCTGCTCATCAGGCCACTTTTGATGAAAATTGGAAGGAGATAAAGTCGTTCTTACAGTCTTATGGAACTTTATCCATATGTTAAACAGTATGTATAACCAAATTGTGAAAATATTAAGATGTTTGTTGTCTTTTTATTTGCAGGTTGACCAAAAATTCACCTTTTTTCAAGAACTAATGGTTAAACAATAAGAAGACTCAAACGACAAAATGGATAAACAACATACTTAACTCATGAACATGTTGAAACACAACAAACACTCCAATGAAAAGGTACACTAAATTGATTTTACCTTATATAAGTAAAAAATTTGTATTTCTATTTGGATTATATTTGTTTCTTTATCATTTTTCTGGTTTATATTATATTTTGGAAAAATTATTGTATAAGGTTGATATACATCATAAATTGTTGTATGCATTTTTTATTTTAATTTCATTAACAATTGCTCACATTTATAGACTACTTAAATGTACAAGAATTGTTTTGTGTATAATCAAACTTTATATGTATATTGTTAATTATACATAATCTGTGTTATGTACATTAATCAATATCCATAACATATTTATGTATATTGTTTAATATACATAACTGTGTTATGCATATTGATAATATACATAACTATGTTGTGTATAGTAGACAACTTCCATAACTGTGTTATGTATATTGTCTAATTATGTATGCAGATTAACTAATTTATTTTGGATGCAACCAATATTTTATTTATTTAATTAGGATGGTGAAGAATCAAATATTTGGGCCGAAAAGGAAACATTCAATGTAAGTTTATGGTTGAAGCATTAAAGGTTATTTATGACAATTTCATTGTTGAAATTGATTTTTTATAATTTATTCTTACATATATTTCACAACAAAATCAACAGGATCATGATGTGTAATGTTCAAAAAAGGGAGATGTTCTATTAAAAGAGTAGGTTGATGAGATGGATTTCTTTCCAATAGTGGAAGACAAAGGAAAAGTGGCACTTTTATAAAAATGCCTTCATTATTATCATGCATTGATAACTTCAAAATTTTTCTTATACATATGTAATACTAATGTCTTCATGATGATGAAGTGGGAGATTTTACAACGGGAGCTACACCATCACTAGACAATGTCGAGGAGATGAATATCGTCACAAGATTGAAAGAGAAAGGAAAAAAGGTAATTTTTCCAAAGTAATATTTTCACATAGTAGTTTCATATATGATATTATCTTTATTTTTTTTATTTTTTATAATTTAAAATATATTGTTAGCTTAGTTTGTTGTGTATTTTAACTGATGTGTCTGGTAGTTGTATTGTTATTACGGTGCATATGCGATATGTGATATGTATGCATTTATAATATATATTTATAATACATCAAAATGCGAACGTTATCATAAACAATGAAATGCACATTTTAAATGTTTAGGTTGTCGGCGATATTGATAAATCATTAGACAAAGTATTTAGTGATGATATAAGGGAGGATGCTATTGTTGATGGGAACCACAATCATGTACAAAAACAATCTGAGGTTAGATATCTCATATTTTAAAAATTATAATTAAAACAATAAATTGATTTGGTTTTGTATATGTTTTATATTATCTACAACGGGATTTTAAAGATTTTAGTGCGGATGTTGGAACTTCCATATTAAATGCTCTTGTCGAAGAAGTGGTATAACTTCCATATTGAAATTCTGAAATTTTGATGAGAAATTTGAGTTTAATGATTCTTGAAACGGGATTATAAGGTGAAGAGCCTAGGTTAAAAATTTCATCGCATTCCGATCAAGGTTTGAAGAGTTGGAAATTTTTTGAGTTCTTGGTGTTCTTGAGGAAGATTCAAATCTTCATTTTAAATTTTCCTCAAAAGGTGATGTTTTATCCTCAAAAGTGATGAAAAATGTGTGAAAAAATATTGGAAAAAACACCTTTTGAACAGCCTAAAGAATATTCCTAAAGGGAGGGCAAAGGGGGACCATTTGGAGGTACAAAAGTACAACTTTGAAGCTGTCGGGCGGGTGACTTGCGCCTGGTATGTGTTGGGTCTGTCGCTGCCCTGCTGCAGCACCCCAAACACAGGTCAAACCAGTAGGGCATCCCCCTCTTGCGTCCAACCTACCCTCAACTTCATCTCTTAAATCCTCCTTTCATCTCTTTGATTCTTAACACTAATTAAAAACTAACACTAAAAATACTTAGTTGTTTAATTAGTTCTCATCTGTTCTTCTTTCGTATCCTAATTCCTGGTGTCTTTTCTTTCATTTGAATTTTGTTTTTCTTAGTTTAACATTTGAATTCAAGTCTTTACTTCTTAATTGAGTCAATTTTTTTACTTTGAAATGAGTTATCCATAGTTGCTTCATCTTCTTTCTATCATTTACTGAGCCATGGGTGGAGCAACCCTTGATACTCTTATGAAAGCTCTCATGGGAATGCAACAAACCGTGGATAAAATAAATTTAACCATGACACGTATTGAAGATAAATTGGTGAGCATGGACAACCGACTCATTAACCTAACAACTGCCACTACACCGGGGTTCATCCATCAAAATTATGCCCCAAGACCTCAAGAACATGTTTCCTCAACACAAACAAATACAAACTAGGCTCCACAAAATATTGTGTGACCACTCAAAATACCCTTATGCAAAAACCCTTTCCTTCTTAGGTCCACTAACTACGATACTAGCATTTTGCCTAGTGTCATTCCTTTCTTTGTGCAGGTTCATGAACAAACAACTTCAAAGAAAGATGGAAGGAAAGTGCCTAATGAAAATGAGCTTGAAGGAGTAATGGAGTTCTTACCAAAGGATTTCAAGCTTGGAATGTATGACGACAAGTTAGTTAAATCGTTGGATTCGGGGACTAATTCTTTTCAAGAAGGGAGGATGATACAAGTCAAACTAACTCCACTCTTTTGTTGGGAGCTTATCGATTAGTTGAGAAACATAGGTTGTGAGTGAATTCTCTTCACTCTGGATCTTTGTAAGAGAATTAGTACTTGTAGTTGGATTACATTTGAGGGCCTCAATTTAGTATATTGTGGTTTGCTTATGTTCCTTCTCTTGTGTCATTCTATCTATACTTTACTTTTATTATTTTCATTTCCTTTATTTCCTTGTTTTGTGTTTTGTATTTAGTGTTTTCCTTTATTTTCGTGTTGTTTCTATTTTGATATTTTGCTTCATATCATTAGTGGATTGCTGAAAATAAAAAGGCATTTCACATTACTAGAATGTGAGGATCTGACGACATTTATTTAGTAACATTTAAAACAAATATTGAGAAATAAAGAGTTTTTCGACATTTGATTCAAAATGTCAAAAAAAACAACACATTTGATACAAAATTTAACAAAACAATGACATTTTATAATAAATGACAAAAAAATGATATTTATACTGAATGTGACAAAAATAATAGCATTTTATACTAATGTCGTAAAAACAATGGCATTCTATACTAAATGTCATTAAACAACATTATTTGATGCATAATATCAAATTTTTTTATATTTTGTATTAAATATCAGTTTATTACCCGATATATCGATATTTGCAATGATGGTTTATCACTATCTAATTTTTCGAGTCATCATAGCATCTACTATAATCCGCCAGTAGGTAAGCCAAATTATATCTCGAAACAAAAAAGTAACGAATTAATCGGCGGAAGACATGAAAATAAAAACTAAAGGCATTCAAGCAAGTTTTTATAGGCATTCAAACAAAACACGAAGTAACTAAAAGAAATGGTAAGTAGATACAAACATATTATACAACAGAGGGAGGAGGAAAAAATACAAAAAATAAGATCCCCATGACCTGGTAAGATCGGCATAATAGCCACTAAATCAAAATAGAGTACTAGACAGAGTCAAATATACATCATATTCTTAGAATGTACAAAAAGACATCCAAAAATAGCAGAAGAAGGGGGATCAACTGTGAACTGGAAAAGCTCACCATATCTTCGAATTAGCAGCAAGCCCGAGTATAACGTTAGATGCAGTGATTTGTATTCGGGTCTATATCAGGAAAAAGATTCAGAAGTGTAGTGTGAGTATCAAAACTTCGGGTACTCAGAAGGCATCATAGGCCGACTGAGCTAAATCACAGTAGAAGTATAATAAATTACAAGAATGTAAACTAAATTTAGGAATAAAGGATATAAACTGTAGATAATGCATCATACTGAATGTATGTGATACATATGACACAAATAACTCAAGAATGAAAATAAAATCTAACTATAACCTAAGTAGGCCCCTATAAGCTCAAAAGATACAAAAAAAGAGAGTAACTCAATCAAACACCCATAAGTCCGGTGGGTGTAAGAAAATAGTAACACTAATATGACGATAAAATAACAACAATAGTAAGTGTAGTGCGAGCCAATACATAGTAAGCATTCTTGATGCTCCTTCCCATTCATAACTCAAATTTGTGCCCTTACCGGGTTTACAATGCCAAATCAGTACCGAAATAAATAATAAATAATGAACGCAAATCGAAAATAGGGAACATTATCTTAATAGTAAAATGTTGTGTATAGATCATCAATACCAAACTTGAACCGAAGCTAGAGAACAATACCATAATACCAAAATGTCAAGATCGAACATCAATCTGACAAGTAACAAGATAATTGCAAGGTGCTTGACTAAAATTGAAACTAATAATTAAGATAAATGTAATAACGAACTAAGATTATAATTTATCTTGCACTCTAGTAGTCATAAATTTCCAGGTACAAGATTTTAGTCACTAAGCAAAGCGATATGGTTTAAAGTCAAATACTACCCCAAATTGGGTCACAAGGCTAGTTAAGGCTCAACAAACTAACTATAGGGTTTAAAGTCAAATACTACACTAACCGGAGTCACAAGGCTAGTTAAGGCTTAACAAACTGATTAAGTCATCCTAGAATTCACGAATCAGTCATGGTATCAATAAGAGGCAATTTATGCCAACAAAAGGATATTCTAGACATTCCATTTAAAACAAGGATTAGGTGGATGCACTGCCAGTCCTAAAAGACAGCCTAAGTCTAACTTCTATCCAATTCTAGTCTAAGAATTTTCAATCCCATACTAAGGAACTAAGCGTACTAAGACTAGTGTTGTTGTAAGAAAAATAGGTGTCTCATGAATTTCTCGTGTCAGGATCGTGACTATTTTTGAGAATCAGTTTAGATTCATGCCAGGTAGCTCGACTACTAAGGCTATTCATATTGTGATTAGATTAGCAGAGCAGTATAGAAAGAGGAATAAGGACCTTCACATAGTGTTTATCAATCTAGAGAAGGCTTACATCAAAATTCCCAGAGGTTCTTTAAAGGTACTTGTAGGCAAGATATGTACCTGTGGGGTATACTAGGTCGATTAACGATATGTATGATGGAGCAAAAACTCGAGTGAGAATGATGGTTTGAGATTCAGAGAACTTTCTTTTCTTGATAGGGTTGCACCAAGGATCAACTCTTAGTCCATTTTTATTCTCCGTGGTAATGGATGTACTGATTTTTCTTCATGGGGAGGTTCCATGATATATTTTATTTACAGATGATGTAGTTCTAAAAAATGAGACTTGGGGAGGTGTTAATGGTAAGTTGGAGGTTTGGAGACAAACCCTATAGTCTAAAATGTTTAGGTTGAGAAGGACCAATACAGAATACTTGAAGTACAAGTTCAGTGAGTTAACGCATGAGATAGGTCTGGTAGTGAATTTAAATTTCCAATCCATTCAAAAGAAAGATAGTTTCAAGTATCTTAGGTCTACGATCTAATAAAATGAAGAGATTGATGAGAATGTCACATACCGTATTAACATTGGGTGTGACATAGGGTGGATGGAATGAAGGCTCATTTATGGAATCTTGTGTGATAAGAAGGTGTAACCTAAATTAAAAAACAAGTTCTATGAAATGATAGTCCAACCAGTTATGTTGTCTGGAGCAGAGCGTTGGCTTTTTGAGTAGTGTGAATAAAAAAGGTATAGGTTTTTTTTTTTTTGAAAAGACACCAAGAGAAAAGATACAATTTGAATACGCACTTTTCACTTTAGATGATTATAGCCTATCTAATGGGTTATGACTTTTTCGAAGAGTTACACCTTTTCTGAAGAGTTGCATCTTTATGAAGAGGTGCACCTTTTTGAATCATTACTTCTCTTCATGAAGCAACATCATGATGGCTATAAATACCTGAATTTTTTCTTATGTAAAGAAACAATTTTGAATTCAAAAATATTCTTCTTCTTCTTCTTCTTCTAAAAACTCTCATGTGATCATCAAATCAATGAATGTATTCGAAGTTCCTGAAAATTTAAGGTACCACTATTTCTAGAAAAAGAATTATTTTATACTAGGAAGAAAGATTCCATAACCTCGGGTACTTGAGAGGAATAAATTCCTTAAGGACATATCTTTCATTCGGTGGACTTGATATACAATTTTCTGCTTCATCTCTTTTCTTAAAGTTGATTTTACTATTTGTCTGAAAAATAGTTTGAACTTCATATTGATAGTTCTTCAAATGTTGGAACATCCATTTGAAGTTCCTGAAACTTCATTTTGATAGTTCATAAGTTGGTTGAACTTTTGTTGAAGTTCTTAACATTTGATTTTTTTCAAGAAAATAGTATGAACTTCATTTTTGATTGCTTATAAGTTGTGTTGAACTTATTGTTGAAGTTCAAAGTTGAATATACAGATTTTAAAATTTATTTGGCTGTTCATATATTAATTTGAACATGTGTTTGAAGTTATTGTTAAATAAATACAAAAAAATATTGTTTGTTCTTGTTTGGTGAAATTTTGTCTCACCGCCAAGTACTTTTGTACTTTGTATTGAGACTGATTTTGTAGTGACTAAAGTCTTGTGATCTTCTACTCTCTTGGTTTGAAGAATATAAAAAGTTCACTGAGAAATCAAAGTGAGAATTCTGTTTGAAGAATATAAAAACTTCATAGATTCATTGAATACTCTGTACTTTTGAGTTTCTGGATATTAAAACTTTTGTCTTTCTACTCTGTTGGAACTCAATAGTGATTTGAAGATATAAAAACTTCATCAGGAGTTAAAGTTCATTTAGTTGAAGATTAGAAGGCTTGGGTTCGAAATAGAGAGGGCGTCAAGCAGAAGCTATTAGTTGCAAACTATGAGATGATAAATAAGATGACAACAAAAAAAATACCAAAAACATAGTTTTATTATATGATTTGGCCAATTGACGTACATATAAAACCTAATATTTAAAAACATAAAACTAATAAGAGAGAAAATCTCCCCCTAAGCATGACTCTTATAAGACTACATCATGGATGCTATTGTGTTATGGTATGAGAAGCGGGTCTTCTATTTATAGATGTTTAAAACCTTTCCTCTAAGAAAGAGGTTAGTCAAATATGGAAAAGAATTATACATTTTCTTTCAGGAAAAGTAAATGTAATTATGCTAACTTTTATTTTCCTTCTAAGAAAAAGTAAAACTTAAATATAGTAAGAAAATCAAGGCAAAAATCCTAACAAATCTCCCCTTTTTGGCTTGATTTTCTTTAAAATATTCTTGATCCTCCTTCTTCTTGTGCATGATCTTCATTCTTCGTATATATTCTTCATATATCACTGCTTCTTACCATGATTAAAAATTAATAAGGGTTAAAATTGGAGCCCTATGCATTAAAAATAGAAGCACGGGTTGATAAGATTGAAAGTGAAGCCTTGTGTATTGAAAGTGAACACAGGCTAAGAGTGGAGCTCATGCGTTAAAAAAAATGCACGAGTTGAAAGGTGCCCAAGCATTTAAGCTGATTTGAAAATTGGAGCCCATAAACATGATTTGAAAATTGATTTTGGTTTTAAAGATGGATAAAAAGCAGGATTGTTCAAATTTTATTTGAAATTTTTTCTCCACATGTAGTTTGTCAAAAATCTTCATTATCATCCAAATTGTTGCAGCATGATTTAAAAAATGCTTTGAACCTGTTTAATCTCGTCTCACCACACCATTGGGCCATTGAACCGTAAACTCTAATTCCACTTGTTGGTTTTGAAATTGAGAGGGCGTCATGAGGAAGCTATTAGTTTCAAACTAAGAGATGATAAATAAGATGGCAAAAAAAAACAATACTAAAAATATAATTTTGTTATTTGATTTGGCCAATTGGCCTACATATAAAACCTAATATTTAAAAACATAAAACTAATAAGAGAGAAAATCTCCCCCTAAGCATGACTCTTAAAAGACTGCATCGTGGATGCTATTGTGTTATGGTATGAGAAGCGGGTCTTCTATTTATAGATGTCCAAAACCATTCCTCCAAGATAGAGGTTTGCCAAATATGGAAAATAATTATATATTTTCTTTCAAGAAAAGTAAAAGTAATTATGGTAACTTTTATTTTCCTTCTAAAAAAAAGTAAAACTTAAATATAGTAAGAAAATTAGGGAAAAAACCCTAACAAGAAGAACATAAAAACTTCATCGTTAAACTAGAAACAAGTTGGTGTTTAAAGTTTTTAAAACTTTATAATTAGTATGCTGACATACTAAGTCTGTTATCTCTTTATGACAAAAAAATATCTGCTGAAAGTCATGCAAATGATGGAATGACCATAATTAAAATTAAATAGGCCAAAATTATAATGCAAATTAGCCGATTACTTGTCAATATGATCTATATCTTAATGAATTAACTAAATTCCTATCTACAACAAAAACAAATTCAGTGTATTCCCACATAGTGGGGTCTAGCCACTATATTTGACTATATTTTACATGACCCAAGAATTGGCCAAAATAACTATAAATTACCCAATCCTAGAACTTATGTTTCATTTATTATAAAAAATTTCATCTCCCTAAACATATTACATTAATCCCACTTTTTAACTTTCTCTCTCCGAAAATACATATACATAGAATTCCGTTTCACTCTAACCGCTTCTCTCCTTAAAAAAGGCTAGATTAAGGGTTGGTTTTCATGCGTGAAATCAACCGTATTCGAGTCCAACTACTAGTCAATGGTATTCAATTTCAACTTAATCTTCTTTTATCATTCTCAATTTTTAAGATCTGAGGAATATTAAAAGTTTTATTTTAATTATATAGTAGAAATTTTTGAATTTTTCAAAAGAAGAAATTATTGCATGTTTTGATTAACTAATTTTTTGGGTTTCTACTTTATCAAATCATAGTTTGAATAGCTGCATTATCCTTTTTTCTTTTCAAAATTGTCTATTTCAGTTACAAAATTAACAACTTAGTTAATGGATGATTCTCCTTCATTTAGTTTAGGACTAACTCAAATACCAAAACAACAAATCCGTTAGTTGGGTTCGTTCCCGGAGTATTTGATTATGAGGAACCTAACTTTATTGAAAACAGATCAAAAAATCATAACGACCCCATCAAGATGAAAAAGATTAACAAAGCTATAACCTTAAAGTCAAAAAATAAATTGAAGAATCGTCAAAAAATTTCAAAAAAGCTAATAATAGACGACCATGTTTACCAAAGATATTTCGGATTTTTCAATTTTGATTTTTTTGTTATGGGTTTATTGTGTTTTTGTAAGTAATTTGAGGTGTTAAAACTATTAATTAATTATCTGTGGTTGTTTGTTCTTATGGAGTTGTTGGGGTTTTTCTTAAGTTTGAAGTTATATTAGAAACTGGTTGTGCAAATACAAAATAAATCTTTGTATATATTCTGCATATACATATTTGTTAATGTGTTTGGTTGAAATATACTGATATTTGTAGTTCATAAACATATATGGTTACTAGTGTATATATTAGTAAGTATGTATGTATTGTACACATACATTATTCATTACATTTGGAACATATACATAACTTTTGTTTTGGATTTTATTGTGTAATGTGTGTTTGAGGCAATGGATATCATATATGTATATGTAAAACATATACATAATTTGCATATGTTATTAAACCAGTATTGAATTTTCTAGTTCATATACATCATATTTTTTATGTATAAGTTTTCAGTTTTCTTATGTGTCCAAGGCTATGGAAATTACCTATGTATTTGTCTAACATATACATGGCTTACTATATGGTGTTAGATGTGTAAAGAAATGCCTTGTTTATATGCATTATTTTTTTTATGTATTGTCCATATACGAGCCTAGGTGTTAGATGTTGTTAGATGTGTATTGAAATGACTAGTTGTTATGTACAGGGTATGTTTTGACCATATAGTCTCACATATAATGCCTTTTTAATTTCCAATAGGGTATGAAATACGAAATAAAAAATGTCCCTCTGCATTCCTTGTATTTTTGTAGTTATTGCAACCACGAATTTGGATTAGACATAAAGAATTATTTGTTGAAAAAGTTCTCAATCTTGTCCATCAAACAATATTTGGTGCCTTTCTAGACATGCCCCAATTTAATTTTCCGGACCAGATTTCCAAATGGTTACTTATGCTTGAGATAGAGCAAGATAACCCGGATGAAATTCAAGTTTACGTGCAGGAAACTATTCTCAAGTTTTCTATTACTGAGTTTGCTATAATATATGGACTTAAAATGTATAGAGAACATTGAGGAACACCTGTATACTAAATCATCTAAGACTTTATTAATGAAGAAGTTTTTCCTAAATTCAAAAAATTATGTCAAAAAGTATATTTTTGTACGGCGATTCAAGTTGGAAAACTTCAACAATAATACCTATTCTTTGAACATGTCTATTGATCACTTTATTCATACTTTTGTGTATTCACAAATACACGATTCTAGTATTAGCACATCCTACTTTATGATGGTGGAGGATTGAAAGTACGGACAATTTCCTTGGGGGAAGACTTTGTTTCAAAAGCTAATTACAACGTAGAGATAGAATTTCTTTGTTGAAAAACAGCTATACCAGATCAGGAGAATACCTCATGTGATAAATGTATGGATCTATGAATATTGTTCTAAGGTAGACAGTACAATGCTGAGCGGATGAGGGATGTAACTCCAAGGATTTTTAACTATAAGGTTGTTGGGATTAAGGTCAAGTATGAGAAGTTCGTGGATGGTATATTCAGCAAGGTAAGTATTTAGTACTTTATTTTGAGTTATGTTTTTATTTCACTCGGCTGACTTTAATAGAATCTTAATGTTACCATTTTTTATTGCTTAATAGTTTGTATACAATAATTTATGGACAACTTGTGAAGAAGTGCAAAGTTTTGATTTGCTAAAGATTGAGGGCATTGAGTTAAATGACGTTGAATCTTCTTTCTCACATGATACTTCTTCTGATCATAGTGGTAAAGGCCTGTTATCGACATACAAAATCATTCAGAATCCGATCATCAAGGTTTTAAGGATTTTACTATAGTCCTACCATCAAAAATCCTAAGAAAGACAGGTCTGAGAACTGATGTATCAACATCACAACCTACGAAGAGGAGGAGGATAGTCCATTTTGATGCTAAAACTGTTGATATGCAAGATCATGAAAAAATACCATCGTTTGCTTCAAGAAAAACTATGCCAATAGACAAAACACAAACTTCGGATTCTGAGCATGTTGATGCACCAAAGACAACTCCATCATCATCCAGCAAATCTGCTCATCAGGCCACTTTTGATGAAAATTGGGAGGAGATAAAGTCGTTCTTACAGTCTTATGTAAGTTTATCCATATGGTAAATAGTATGTATAACCAAATAGTGAAAATATTAAGATGTTTATTGTATTTTTAATATGCAGGTTGACCAAAAATTCAACTTTCTTCAATAACTAATGGTTAAACAATAAAAAGACTCAAACGACAAAATGGATAAACAACACACTGAACTCATGAATATGTTGAAACACAACAAACACACCTATGAAAAGGTAAACTAAATTGATTTTACCTTATATAAGTAACAAATTTGTATTTCTATTTGGATTATATTTGTTTCTTTATCATTTTTCTGGTTTATATTATATTTTAGAAAAAATTTTACTGTATAAGGTTGATATATATCATAAATTGTTGTATGCATTTTTGATTTTAATTTCATTAACAATTGCTCACATATATAGACTACTTAAATGTACAAGAACTATTTTGTGTATAATCAAACTTCATATGTATATTGTTAATTATACATAATCTGTGTTATGTACATTAATCAATATCCATAACACAGTTATGTATATTGTTTAATATACATAGCTGTGTTATGCATATTTGATAATATACATAACTGTGTTGTGTATAGTAGACGACATACATAACTGTGTTATGTATATTGTCTTATTATGTATGCATATTAACTAATTTATTTTGGATGCGACCAGTATTTTGTTTATTTAATTAGGATGGTGAAGAATCAAATATTTGGGAAAAAAAGGAAACATTCAATGTAAGTTTACAGTTGAAGCATTAAAGGTTATTTATGACAATTTCTTTGTTGAAATTGATTTTTTCAAATTTATTCTTACATATATTTCACAACAAAATCAATAGTATCGTGATGTGGAATGTTCAAAAAAGGGAGATGTACCATCAAAAGAGTAGGTTAACGAGATGGATTTCTTTCCAATAGTGGAAGAGAAAGGAAAAGTGGCACTTTTATTAAAATACCTTCATTATTATCATACATTGATAACATCAAAAGTTTTATTATACATATGTAATACTAATTTCATTAGGATGATAAAGTGAGAGATTTTATAACTGGAGCTGCACCATCACTAGACAATGTCGAGGAGATGATATCGTCACAAGATTGAAAGAGAAAGGAAAAAAGGTAATTTTTCCAAAATAATAGTTTCACAAAGGTAGTTTCATATATGATATTATCTTTATTTTTTAAAATCTATGATATATTGTTAGCTTAGTTTGTTGTTTATTTTGATTGATGTGCCTGGTAGTTATATTATTATTACGGTGCATTTGTGATATGTGATATGTATGCGTTTATAATATACATATATAATACATCAAAATGAGAACATTATCATAAACAATGCAATGCACATTTTAAACTTTTAGGTTGTCGGCGATATTGATAAATCATTAGACAAAGTATTTAGTGATGATATAAGGGAGGATGCTATTGTTGATGGGAACCACAATCATGTACAAAAATAATCTGAGCTTAGATATCTCATATTTTAAAACTTATAATTAAAATAATAAATTGATTTAGTTTTGTATATGTTTTATATTATATATAATGGAATTTTGAAGATTTTAGTGCAATTTTTGGAACTTTCATATTAAATGCTCTTGTCGAAGAAGTGGTAAATCAGGAATCGGAGGATATTGGAACTGCCAAATTAAATGCTCTGGTGGAAGCTGTGGTACATTAAAAACTAGATCACTCCAAAGTTGAAACATCTATGATAGAGAATATCCATAAAGATCATACGGTAAATACATAAAGTGCATTTTTTTTTTAATTTTAGTGTCAAATTTTATAAACATCACACTATTTTTACTAACGCATTTAAACAAAACTAACTTTATACACATAAAATTTCACTTGTAGGATGTTTACTTGAGTACCATTCCAGAATCTGCTCAAGCCGAGATATATGCCATAATGGAAGGTTTGGCAGCACCGGTGGATGATATTCCTCTTGAAGTTGTTAAGCCGATAGATGAAACCGTTAGTCTGCATTCCATATATGATAGTTAGATTCCTCCAGATTTTCCTGATGCAGTTGTTGCAGCTCATCAAGCTGCAAAAATTCCTGGTAAGAGGACCAGGACTAAATCAAAAGTTTTCAAGTCACCATACGTGACAGAGTTTGCTTCTGGTTCAAAGTCCCTTGAAGATGAAACCAAAAATTTGAAATAGAAATTTTCATTTGAAGGTTTTGTATTATCTAATGATATGCCGTGGGGTATCATTGAAGAGTACAAGATATTGGTTGACGAAGGTGTATTGAAGTTTCATGCAAAAAATTAAGTTTTAACATTATTAAACTGAATATTTTTTTATCAATATGCATATACAATTTATATTTTTTTCTTACTAAAAAAATTCAACATTTTATAGAAAAATGAATGATGACCACTACTGAGCAAAAACATCTTCTCTTGGAGTTCATGAAATCACCTTTATTGTTGCTCATGCTCGGTCTAAAAATTGGTTTTACTTGATGTTACAAATAAATTCATGCTAGAACGATGAGGTATTTTTAATTTGAATTTTCGGTTTTAAAAAACTTTCATATTTATATACATATACGGAAAGTTATTCAACTTACATGTACAAAAATGTGTTATGTTTTTTGTCACGGTCTGTTGTACAATTTTTATGTATGCGTATCAATTTTATGTAAATGTGTTCCTATTATGTATATTATTAACCAGTATATGTATATTTCTGCCTTACTGGATAGTTAATGTATGGCCCGTTTTTGGTAATTAGCTATATATAAGCCTGAGTGTAAAGTAGAATGTTTGTATGTATTTTCTATATGCCTGTCTTATTTTATGTATGTAGATGCTTCTTGATATGTATGTGCAAAGGCTAATGAATATCTTCTTTTGTATATATCATTCTGATACATATACACACTAACAGTTTATAAATATCTCTGCTTGCATGTTATGTATATTAATTCCATAATTATGTATACTCTTTGTGACTCATAATTCTTAGTGTAAACATACAAATATGTTCAAAGTATAAACCAACATAATCTATCTTCTTTGTATTTCATTTTTGTAGCATAATGATGTGATATTCTATCACCTGCTCAATAAATCGAAATTAAGGATTGATCAAGAATAGAGATTCACAATAACAAAATGCTTTTTCAAGAGCTATATTGAGAAGACGTACCGTAGATATTATCCTGATGATTTAGATACGGTAGTTTCTACTCAGCAAGATTATGCTCAGTTTGTTGTTGTGGCCCCGAATGAAGAGGCAATAAAAAATATATTCGTGGGATTTTACATTTGTTACAATGGCACCTGGTTAAGGAGGTGTATGTTCCTGTCAAATGCAATCAAAAGTTTTACTGGGTATTAGCTGTTATTGCTCTAAAAGATAGACGCATGCGTGCCTATGACTCACAGTCCAATCTAAGAAATATGGACATATTGCCCGAGATTCACAAGTTGGCGGTGATTCTACCAACATACTTGTCTGACAATGAATTTTTTGAAGAAACATCACGTACAGATTGGCCAAATCTTGATGCATACAAGGATAAAATGAGTCAAATGACACAGTTAGTGAAACAACACCCATTTGAGGTTGAGTATATGCAAAACATTACACAACAAGAATGTGACAGCTTGTAAGTAATCTTTATATAATTTTATATGAACTATTATTTATGATGTATTATGCGAAATAAAATATTTATTTTTATGCATGGTGTTGACACCCAATTTTGGCTCTCTATGTCGAAAATTAACACATTTAGACTTCTTGATCATTAAATGGTACAAAAATATAATTTTTCATATATTTTAGTATTTGTTAATAAATTATTGATAATCATCATTATTTTAGGATTTTAACTCATTTATTGTCATATTATAGTTTTACATAATTTATTAATAATTATTTTTACTTTCATAAATTTTAGAATTTTTATCAATTTATTATTATTTTAATATTTTTTTTCCAGTCATCTGCATACGGATACAACTTAGCATTGCAATTCTTTACTCTACAGTATAATTTTAATTATTTATAGCATGATATATTATTTATTTATTTTTTATATTTTCTTTTTATAATTATATATCGACATTTATATTTTTATACATTATTTAAGGCGATATGCAAGGGATAGTGTCAGCTCTGGTATTTTAATATAAAGAGTAAAAATTAGTCAAGTCAATGTCATGTCAACTTTTGAAAAGATAGACATATGAGGTGATGGATTAACATTTTTATATATTAAATAATAACTCATGGTCTAAAGGAATGTACAACAAGGAATAATATTTTTATTTTTTGGTTAATAGAAAGGGGTTCTTTTTTATTATAAATAATAAAGGGAGGGGTTATTTTTCATTATCCTCAATACACAATACACACGCAAATATGGCACTCTTTTCTCTCCATCCTCTCAATGCCAGAGCTCACCGGAGCTCATGCAAAACCACTCCTTAAACCCGATCCACCATCAACCCCCTTTTTCCATTTCTTTCGACCAAAGCCACTACAAACCAGCAACGCCCTCTCTTTTTTCCTCCATTTTACCGCTCACTTGCCGGAGGTGGTGACCGGTGAGCTTTGAGATCCAGCCGCGCCACCACCACGCCCCTCTTCCACTGATCTCTCTTTTTCCCTCTCCCATCACTGCACCCTCTTGCCATTGCCCAGACCGTGACGGGCCAAATCTGTTTGAAATTTGTATAGCCGGCGTTGCTTCAATGAATTCGTAGAAGCAACATCACCACTTTTTCCTTTATCCTCTTTGTTTTTCTACTATTTTACTAATAGCGACCAGATCTAGTCGGACTTTTCATGGTTTAAGTGTTACTCCAATCTGGCAGACAGGATGTCGTCTCCAGTGACCTCTTCTTTAATATGTATTTATATATGTTGTAATTATTTTCTTGATTTATTTGTTTATGTTCATTATATAATTTCTTTTCAATTTTTATCAGATTTGTGGTTTGTTCGGGTATTTTGGTTGTTACTTGCTAGTATCATAGCTGTGGGTTGTTGCTTTGCTAGTTTTATGTTTGTTATTACCTTTGTTTTGGGGATGATTAACATTCTGTTTTGGGTAATTACATTACATTTTACCACTAATAATTTTATTACACTAATACTGAACAAGATACTACACATTTTGGGCGATGAAGAAATTTGTTGTCGATTTTCGAGGCCTCCATAAATAGAAGACGGATATTACGTATATAAATACGTAATAAAGAAGGTTTTATCATTTGTATTTTGGCAAGACAATTTAGGACGATCAATCAATTGAGCAACCACTTCGTAGCCATAGTGCATCTAAAATTTAATCTGAACCCATCTTTTAAAAAAAATTATATTTTTAAATACATATATGCACACATATGTTTTAAATTTATTTTGATAATTATTTATTTGTTACTAACATTTTTGTTACAAGTGTTTATATAGGTGTTTGAGAATACTTCTTGGAAAAGACATTTAAAGAAGATATTAAATTGTGTTGTACTTTTATATTTTTATACTTGTACAAATATTATCATAGTGAAAATTTTATTTTTGGGGTGTTGGGCGGGTTATTCTTTATTTCACGCGATTCTTATCACCTGTTAGGCAAATTTAGGCCGTTAACATTTATATTAAAATTTATTTAGATATTTAATCAAATAATTCACATTTTTTTTACATTAACAAACATTACGTATTCTTGTCCTTAGAATAATTTTTATTTATTCAATTTTGTCTTTACATACATATTTATATACTTTGTTATATATATATTTTACAATAGCATACACATTATTGTATTTCAATACATATTTTATATCTGTATCTACAATATTTTTTTTCTCATTTAATAAACCTAATTCTGGCCGAGAACCACATTTGTGGATTCTGAAGGGTCCGTCATCCCTTCCATTCGGAATAATTTGAAACGTTACCTATAATTCAAAATGGTTTCATAGATTAAATAAAGTCATACGTGTTAAACAAATAAATAGGTTTCTTATTTTTCCTTAAAAATTAGGTGTTGACTTTGTACAAAATTAATTCTTTTTGAGTCCATAATGTCGTGCTTGTCTTGACTTTAGGTAAAAATAAGGCATGACAGAATGGCGACTCTGCTGGGAGATGCAAGGTTCTAACCATTATTGATTTAGGTAATATTTATATTCTTCTACATTATTATTTGTTTCTTTCTAACTGTCTTGATTTATCTTGTTCGTATGGAATAAATTATTATTTATTTTGTATAACTTATTTATTTATTTATTTATTGCTTTATATAAACTGGCATTCCATTCATATTTCTTTCCTTTGGGAAAGCAGACACAATCATACATACAAGCAAGTTGTATTTTGTGCACTCGCAAATTTTTTTCAAAATCCTAAATTTTAGGAGAGTTGGTGTATGCGCAGTACGTCCAAAACTTTTTCTGTGTGTCCATGTAGCCTTCTCACTCAAGTAGTGTAACACCCCTAAATCGGGTCCCGAGATGTCACACGGTGCTTAGGGTCACAAGTGACCCCAAGCTTACCTTTCTACTGGCATATCGTGACCCAAGCTAACCTTTCTACAAATCTGCGGAAAATAACTCTTTTTGAATTTGATTAATACAATACTGAATTTACAAGATTACAACTCTGCTTTTACAACCAAAACTGAACGGAATACATCAACTTCTACTGACTGTCTATGAAGCCTCTACTAGTATTGACTATAGGTATCTAGGTCATGACTCCCGAATATACCAACTCAATACGGCTTTATAAAGAAAATACAACACTTCTCAAACTGTATAACTAACTCAAGCCCTTGAATCAAAAGGACTCCTCACCTGTTGAATGGATGCGGTGAACTGATTGGATCTGATGATGTACACTATACCTTGTACCTACATTCCGAGAAAATGTAGCCCACATACGAATATGTGGGTTAGTACCATGGAAACATACCAAACATATGGGGTGTAATGCATATATAAAATAATATCTTAATATCATCACAGTTTATAAAATTATGCATGCTGATATAAATGACTGACTTAGCTCGAATTAAATCATCGAAATCATGGATGAATAACACATGTAAAGTAAAACAAGTGAGTCATTACAATAAGTTCTCAATTCACTTCTTCCTTGGTTTTAAACATATAGTGTAATCAAATTTCAAAACAATTCTCTTTAGAACATAATATCTCAATCTTTCAGAAACAATAACTTTCTCAAATCCAATCCTTCAAAACATATACATTCATCTTAGATAGGAGGGTACACACACGCACATGTTGGGAGTCTCTTATAACTGACATAAACCATGTGAGCTACATGGAGTCCGACGTTCTCCCCACATTGGGGAGAGTCACCCTATTCCTTTCCATTGGAGTAGTACCTTAAATCATCAATCCAAACACTAGTGATCACTATATAAATCAGCCTCAGGCTCACATCCTACAGGGGCACGTAGTTCTAGGGAAGTACCAAAATAGCTATAACTTCTGCTCGGTGCTAAAGACTACTCTCGGACATAGCTCAGATATTTTCAAAATAAAATCCACCAATAAACAGTTCAACAATTCACAACGGGAGCCATCTTGCTACCCTTTTCATCATAATCAATAAAAGTGGATTTGTTTTCTCATCTTGAGTTCAAAAACACCCCTTTTACGTCCGAAAGGTCAAAGCTTCTTCATCATCTCAAATCATTCAAACTCAAGGTGTTTATAACACATGATTTTTCAAAAACAACAATCTCAAATAGAGTTCAAAACTCATGTCTCAATATCACATTAAAACTTATCTAGATTCAAGCTTTACGTCATAAACATATATAAATCCCTTCAAAATCTAGAAAATTCAGTTATAAGACACAAAATATCATCATTCTCATATAATTACGCTTCTAAAATATCAAAAGTATCATAATCTCATGATAATCAATATAGGATATAATTTCATGCTTAAAAATCATAATAAAACATATGAAATTCATAACTTCATAAAAGAAAGTACTTTTGGGCACAAGAACGAAAGGGTGTTCTTGTTCAAAATTTCCATATACCTTAAACTTGAAGCTTTGAATGACTTTCCAAATGACGTAATGCTATTCATGAACTTTTAGGTGTCCCTCGTAGCCTTCGTAACGGGGATTCCGAATATGTAAAAATTGTAGAATTCTCACGGTTGAATCTCTAGCTATTAGGGTTTTTATATTGAAACCCTAAAGGTTGTTCTTGGTGGTTTTGAGAGAAAGTAAACTTATTTTGATGTTATGGGAGTTTAATCCCGTGTTATAGACATATATAGGGGTGTTTTTGGCACTTGGAAGTGAGGTATACGGCGCACAACCCATGGAAGACCTTAAGGTGTGAGTCACACACCTTATGGTAGACATTTAAGTGTGCCTGGCACTTCCAATCGCACACATTTTATTAGGCGGCGCATTGCCCATCACAGACCCTTACTGCCTCTCACAAAAATAGGTATAACTCTTCGCTCGGGTGTCGGATTTTTGCGAAATTGTTATCAATGGAAAGCTAATTCAATTACCTACAATTTGATAGGTATTGGGATGAAAAATTACATGTATATTAATAGATATACACATTTTAAGTAGTCTCTTGTAGAATCGAATGTCAAACTTTGGATGAATCAATTGGTCTTAGCTCAACCTTGTTCTAGGTCATTGCTATAAACATTTTCCACCTCTAAAATACTCCATAGACTAGGATAATGATCATGCAAATTGTATTCATGTGAGAATCACTTGGATTAGAGCTTAGACTCACAGGAACAGCAGTTATAATTCTAGCACGAAAATACGGGGTATTACATTATCTCCCCCTTAGGAACATACGTCCTCGAATGTGGATAATTAACCTGAAACATAGAGGAATATTAGTCTTCAAGCTATCATGTGTAATTGATAGAACTGAATCATTGGATCTCAAGAATAATGAGCTACTGAACTGGTCAACAAGTGCATGAATCCTCAAGAAAAATAACTATATGGCTAAGATAGAACTGATAGTGTCAACTTATGAGTAACCATTATTTTGCACTGGATCTGATCTCATGAGAAAGGATGAGAGGTTTATGACATGGAAACTCGGGGTATTACAACATCCCCCTCTTGGGATCGTTCGTCTCCGAATGATAATAATTTGATGAAAATACTAGGAAGAGACTGTGATACTACACAGGATACTTACGAACTGAATCATGACTTATTATCTGAAATTGAAACTGAAGAATGAACTAACCTGAATTCATAATTTAATTGGACACAAACACATTGCCTCTTGGAATGTACATACGTATAAGACTGTGGATAGTAAGATTAGCTGGAAAATTAAGAATCTATAGTAGCTTATCTCCTTGCTTGCTAAACTAGATTATAGGCTATATGGACTGGATCATACTGACTAACCATACTCAAATGGAGTATTTCTTAAGAACTTTTCTACGAAATTCTATTGACATTAGGGAGCAAAGAATTTTGGGAATGCTCTGAACAAGACATTTGACTAAGGAATTACAACATTGATATAACTCTATAGCATGGAATATAATTATATAACTCATAAACTAGGATAGGATTGCTAGGCCGTAGGCAACACAACTTCTTACTTTCAAGCTTAGCATCACTTCTCAAATGCTCTCTCAAATATACTATTCCCCTTAAATACCATACTTATTTGATTCAACTTATAATTCTCATATTGGCACTGCAAAATCTTTCTACTAATGTCTAAACTAAACTAAGTTCTCTCATCATGATCAAGCCCTACACTAAATCACAAGATACAACATGCCAAACCACAATACTAGTCTAAACCCCAAGGTTCAATATTCTATATCTTCTTAAAGCTCACACCCTAAGCATAACATGCCTTACCACTTCAATGACTAATTTAAAAATCTTGATATGGATACACTAGTTCATATTGCATTCATCATCTTACACCTAACATGACATTCAGGCCTATCATTAGAACCACATATAACTTTAAGGCAAATACCCCTAAAGGCATACTTCGCATATTCTCTAAACCTTTATCAGCAACAATTTTCTTGCACTATTCTTAAAAACATACACACAATTTCTAACTAACCATGACATGTATCAAACACTTGGGATCAATCTTAATTCACACTTTAGCCTTAGATATAAAAGCATAAATAATCTTTCTTAATGAGGGTCATCAATTCTCTCACATATAAATCATTGCTTATCTACTATTATCACCACAATGTTAACATAGGAAGAGGTCACCGAAGGGATAACACATAAGAACCTGAAGCACGAAAACTACAATACATAACATTAACACTTATATTTGTCCTGAGTAATAAAATATCAAAGACATGAATTCATTAAAGAAATCTAAGCTGTGGACATGCATGATATAATGCGAACTTCACTAGTATCATCAGTTTAAAAATTGGTCATACTCTAAAGCATGACTTTATACTTATCATGAGCTATTAAACATAATACTGGAGTTCATTGATTCATAAGAGATAACTCGAATCATAGAATGAAGCTGTTATATGCTTGCTAGAAGCTGAGGATGGGATTGAGCACACATGATAGTTATAAGCCTAGGCCTGTGGCATGGATTTGTCAAGCAAGTGATGGATTTGGTGTTGTAATGACTGAAATCCAAGGAATACTCTAGAGTAAGAAGGGATCACTATCTCATCATAACATATTATTGACATGTATCAGAATCTAATTCTCAAAACTCGGTTTGGTTCTTTACTAATCATCTCCCCCTTAGGTCAAAGCTGGTATTCTAAGTATGATGGTCTACTTCATATCCTCGAGATTAAGCCATAATTTCATCATTCTATTATCTACAAATAAATGCTAAACTCACAAGAATAAACTAATTTTGAACTTACCAACTACATTCTTGAACAACCTAGCCATATGCCATCCTTAATTCCTAGCTTCAATAATTATCATCAAAGAGTTACACTCTCATTTGCAACCATATCTACATCTCTAATCACATAATCATAGCCTACCAAGATCACACTTCTATACTTATATTTTCCCCAAACCATGAGAATAAAATCATACTAAAAAGACTCAACATCTTCAATCATAACTCCTTAACTTAGCTATCAAGAACCATATAAATTGTCTAACTAGCATTTCTCCACCTAGCAACTCAACGTTACTACTAACCACACAATGTGAAATAATCCTCGAAAAATAATGTATCCCCATAGCACCTTGGGTACACCTCTACATCATACTTAATATCTAGAGCTAAGCATGATTTACAACCCAATCTTACACACAATTCTCCCTTCAAAACTATACAACACAAAATTAAGAAAGTCTAGTATACAATGACAATCGATCATAATCATATGGCCTATATTATTCATAATTCATTAACATGTTGGGTTCTATCTTATAGAATGAATTATAAATTTCTGTGTGAAATATCTAAGATTATGACCCACCATTGCGTAGAGTATTGAATAAGCTTTCCAAAGATATATGGATCATCCAAAACGGACACCCGAGCGACGAGTTATGAACATTTCGATCAAACCATGAATAGTAGTGAACAGTAAAACGTGTAGGAAAAAGTACTGAGGCCTGGCGTATTTTTGCTGCAACTTTAAATGATCATAACTCCTTGTACATAATTATATGGGTGATATACTATATATCAACGGAAAGCTCTGCGAGTCCTCTTTCCAATAAAATTGGTTTCATCCAATTTGTCTAGTGGAGCAAAATGTTATGGTCGATCTACTTCAGCCTATCAAAAGTGAATTTTTGGGTCAACTTCAAATGATCATAACTCCTCGTACAAAATGATTTGGGTGATATACTATATATCAACAAAAAGATATAAGAGCCCTCTTTCAAATGAAACTGGTTTCATCCAATTTGAATATCGGAGTAAAACGTTATGGTTGATCTACCTTAGACTATCAAAATAGTCCACCAAAGGACAGATTCTAGAATTTTTTTGATTTTTAGGGGCGTTTTTGTCATTTACCCTTACCCAAAATCCATCCAAACCCTATATTAAAACCTATTAGAAGCACTATATGTTATATTTCATCAAACACCCACAAAAAGAAAATCCTAAGCTCCTACATCCAACTTCAAGAACCTCCAAAGTTCATAATTAATTCTTCAAATTTATAAAAGATTCCAAGTTCCTAGTTCAAGAACTCCAAGAAC
>NW_025853130.1:0-4768 GCF_002878395.1 Capsicum annuum | reverse complement strand
GGCACACATAGCTGACCCTGACAAGGCAATACACCATATCCCCCTTGGGAAAAAAACCTCAATCCTCTGATCTTTGATTGATTTTTTCAACTTAACTTGGCTAGGATCCTTATCCTACTTTTCTATCACCTCAAAAACTAGAGATAATTCTGAACTACTCTACAGCCATATATTACCTTCTGCTAAATCGACTAAGCGGACACCCAGTCGGGCAGGCTGATGAACTTCCTGAGCTAAATTCTTCTTACCATCCTCCACATGAGCAACACTACCCATAGACATCCTACTTAGAGAATCAGCCGCTATATTGGCTTTATTCAAATGATATAGGATGCTCATGTCGTAGACCTTCAACAACTCCAACCACCTTCTCTGATGGAGGTTTAGATCTTTCTGATAGAACACATACCGTAGGATCTTATTATTAGTGAACACATCAATGTGCACCCCATACAAATAGTGCCTCTAAATCTATAGGGAAAATACTACTAATGCTAACTCAAGATCATAAGTAAGATAGTTCTTTTCATAGGGATTAAGCTTTCTAGAGGTTTAGGCTACGACCTTACCTCTCTGCATCATAAAATACCCCAAACTGACTCTGGAAGCATCACAATACACAATGATACCATCTAAACCATCTGGCAGGGTCAAAACTAGAGCTGCAGTGAGTTGAGTCTTCAACTCCTAAAAACTCTTCTAACAAGAATCAGACCACTAAAATTTAACCTTTTTCTAAGTCAATCAGTACATAGGGGATGCAATAGATGAAAATCCCTTAACAAACCATCGGTAATAGTCGTTCAAGCCCAAGAAACTCCTAATATCTGTCAGAGAGATGGGTTTGGGCAAGTTTTTTATCGCTTTAATATTTTGGGGATTAAATCTAATGCCCTCATTAGAAACAATATGGCCGAGGAAAGATACTAACCTTAGACAAAATGTGCACTTACTAAATTTGGCAAATAGTTGATGGTTTATGAGGGTTTGCAATACTATTTTGAGATGGTCTACATAATCATGCTCACTGCGGGAATAAACAAGAATGTCATCAATGAAGACTATGGCGAATATGCCTAAGTACTGCTTGAACACATGGTTCATAAAGTCCATGAAAGCTAATGGGGCAGTGCTAAGACCAAAGGACATGACTAAGAATTTTAAGTGACTATATCAAGTTCTGAAAGCTATTTTCATGATGTCATATTCCCTGACTCTGAGCTGATGATAGCCTGATCTGAAGTCTATCTTAGAAAAGTAACTAGCTCCCTAAAGTTGGTCAAACAAGTCATCGATTTTGGGAAGGGGATACTTGTTCTTGACCATGACTTTATTCAAATTATGGTAGTCAATACACATTCTGAGAGAATTATCTTTCTTATGTATGAATAAAACTGGTGCGCCCTATGGGGATACACTGGGTCTGATGAATCCCTTATCTAGGAGATCCTTCAGCTATTCTTTTAATTCTCTGAGTTCTGCAGGTGCCATTCTATATGGCAGAATAGATATGGGTTGAGTATCTGGAAGAAGGTCTATTCCAAAGTCGATTTCCCTTTCAGGAGAAAATTCGAGAAGATCTTTGGGAAATACATCTGGAAACTTACATGCTACTGGAACAGACTCAAGACTAGGGGTTTCTGAGCTAGAGTCTTGGACTCAGGCAAAATGGTAGACACATCCCTTAGATATTATTTTTCTTACCCTTAGGTAAGAAACAAGCTGATCTCTAAGTACTGAAGTACTACCCCTCTACTCTAGGATGAGGTAATTTAGAAACTAAAACTGGACAGTTCAATTTCTATAGTTGACTCAGGCATAGTAGGAATGAAGCCAATCCATGCCGAGAATGATGTCAAAATTAGTCATCTCTAATTCGACTAAGTCTGCTGAAGTGACTTTTTGAGATACCATAATTGGACAGTTCCTGTATACCCACCGGGCTAAGATAGATTTACCCACTAGGATACAGACTAAGAATAGATCTATTAGAATTTTAGGACTGACTCCGAAGTCAATAGCTATATAAGGAGTTACAAAAGACAAAGAAGCTCCTGCATTTAGCAATGCATAAACATAAAAATGATAAACTTGTAATGTATCAGTGACTACATCAGAAGAACTTTCTTGATCCTGTCAGGATTGAAGTGTATATAGTTTATTTAGGAGTTACCCAGTGGTTGCACTGGAAGCGGTACCCTGCTGATTTGGGCGATAGGGATGAGCTAAGGGATAGTTATGCTGACTCTAAAAACCCACCTGAGGACACTGTTTGACTCTGTGGCCTGGATAGCCACATCCAAAACATACGTTACTTCCATCTCTGCAGACACACTAATAGTTTCTACCACACTTCTTATAGAGAGGATTTATTCAGGCACTACTAACACTACCCTGGGGTTTAGGGCCTAACGACCTATCTCTATTGTCATCTCTAAATTTCAGCATAGGAGCACTGACTGAGGATGAAGCTGGGACTAAGGATTTTGGATATAATTGAGAACCATTACCACTTTATGAATTAGGATGGGTAAAGTTGAAGCTACTTATTCTAGATCTTTTGTTCTCTCTCTCTTTCTTTTTATTCTTAGCCTCCTTTATCTACTGAGCATGGACAATAAGCCTAGATATGTCCATCTCTTTAGTCATCATTGCGGTCCTACACTCCTTGACCACACTATTAGACATAAATTTACTTATCTTAGATCTGCTATCTGCTACCACATGAGGAGCGTATATGGCTAGCTGAGTAAACTTGAGAGAATACTCTCACTGTCATGTTGCCCTGCTTTAGATTAATAAATTCTAACACCTTCGCTTCTCTCAACTTTAGTGGAAAGAACCTATCAAGAAAAGCAATAACAAATTCTTCCTATTCTATGAGCCCTGCATCTATGACCCTCTTTGCTTTCCACTACTTGAACCATGAGTAAGCCACATCCTGCAATTGATATACAGCTAACTCAACACTCTTACTAGCTATCACCCTCATAATATTTGTACCCTTCTGCACCTAATTAAGAAATTCCTATAGGTTCTCATCTGACTTTGACCTTGTAAAAGATGGAGGGTTCATTGGGGTAAAGTCCTAAATTCTTGATTCAGTAGTATTGGGCACTGGGTTGGGTAGAATGGCAGCTGGTCATTCATTCTGGGCTACCACAGAATGAGTTAGAGTGGTGAAATCTACTCTGAATTTAGCGTGAGAGATACGTTAGTCCAGAGAATCTAGCTGGACGGGCTGAGGTACTGACTGGTCTCCCATTTCTCTTCCCTTAGTCCTCTTTGGAGGCATATTTTGTAAACAGAAGAGAAACTTGGATTAGACAGAGAGTTTAACTTGAGCTTGTGCTAACCCGCATGATAGGATTTCTAAAAGAAGGGAAACTTTTCCTAAAATATCTCGTAGCCTCTTGCCCATAAGTGTGGCTCACTATACACCCATGTATAAGACTCAACTACATCTGACTTTCAGACTTCCTAGGACTCTGTTGAACCTTAGGCTCTGATACCAAGTTTGTAATGCTTCGAGTCTTTACACTGGATGCTACACAGTGCTCATAATCCTGAAGGACTACAAGCTAACCCATGACTAGTACCTGCTACAATAACTGAATTGTAATACAGTAATTATCCAAAAATTAGGCAAAAACTTGCCATAAGGTTAAAAAATATAAGTAAATACTGAGTACGGTACATCCATACCAAAATTGAACATCTGTCTATAAATACTATAGTCTTAAAAGCCTCTACTTTCTTAACAAGGAGTTGATGGGACAAGTCCCCAACTAACTCTGACTATTGAAATAAACTGAGTACTGAAATAATGGAATAATAAACCTATCCTCTAATAATGAGGACTCACCAATAATCTGTTACTGATGGATCGGCTGCTAAGTATGATTGAGTGCCCGTGAGTCTGATCCTATGATATAAGACATCATAGCATAAAAGAAAGGTATAAGTCAGCACTTTGAGTGTACTGGTATGCTAAGTGAGGTAGGCTGAGATGCATGGGTTCATATGCATGAAATACATAAACTATAATTAAGGTCATGGTGATATTGTATACTGAGTTCTAAATCATTAATTTATTGATATCTAAGTTCACTAATATTGTATTACTATTAACTGAGTGACTATATCTGACAGTCCTGATTCTGTGGAACTATTTTGAGTTCTGTACTAAATTGAGTGGTTGTGTTGAACAGTCCTAATTTTTGTAAAACTGAACTGAGTTCTATTTTGAAGACTAAAACTAAGACGGTGGGAGGTAATCATCTAACCAAATGCCTCTTTATGAATAGATTGGGGTCCAACCTGTAACCCTAGTTGGAAGGGCGTCAGTACCGTGCCATGGGTAAAGACAAACTATGAGTTAACCCTCTCTAATAGGAAGCTATTTTGTTAACCCTCGCTGGCAGGAATACTTATATGAGATATATCAAACCTAGTCTAGAAGAAAAATATCTCAACCTACGCTGGCTATATAGTTCTATAATGTAGGGACTGCTACTAAGGGTCAAACCCTCTGGTGGCAGAATGCTACCATCCCTGAGTTCACTTGATGCTGAATCCTACTCCCAACTGAGTAGATACTGATCTAATTTATAAACTGTACTAGGCTAGACTGAACTGTTGCTGATCATACTGTCTAACTGAAATGAACTAGTTCACGGAGTTTCACTTACTGACGGAGTACTGTTGAATTCTGTTAACTGATGGAATACTACAGAGTTCTATTGACTAGTTGAATTTACCGAGGTCT
>NW_025853129.1:0-2610 GCF_002878395.1 Capsicum annuum | reverse complement strand
GTACCTATAAATGGGGAGGTGTGTTCTTACTTGAGACAAGGGTTTTGGAAATGGAAAAAATAGAGGTTGAACATCCGAAAGAAAAATAAAAAATTTTGAGTGAGGTTTTGGATCTGTACAAAAGAAAAAGAAATTCGAAGAGAGGTAAAAAATTTGAGAAGAAGAAAAATTTGGATAAAATAGCAGTGAAAAAGGGTCTTGAAAGGTTTGTTTTTCAAAATGAAAGGGGAAATTTGAAATAAAAGGGTTCGAAAATGGATCAAAATTTGGAAGAAAAACAGAGAGAAAAAAAAAACAAAAAAGAGAGCAGCTTTTACTTCAAAATGTTCAAGCAAAAAGGGGTCTTGGAAATTGCTCATTTTCTTACATTTTTTGCTAAATTCAGTGTCCTGTGATTGAGTCTGTAGTCTCCAAAAAAATTCTTGATGTTAAAGCTCTAGTTTTGCAATCCAAGACAAGGTGAACACTCATCTTTAACCTTTCTTTTTCAATTTCAGCTTATTTTTGAACGTGTGGATACTTGATTTTGTTCAAGTTTGTTGGTATGTTGATGTTCGCCATCCATCGATTGAGTTCGGGACCATAATTCTGCTTTCAATTGTTGAATATGTACAAATCTGATTTTCTATACTTCACCTTCATCCCCCTTTCTTTAGTATGCAATTTTGTTCTGATGTTAATTTTTGTTGTCGTTGCTTGTGTTGCCTCTATGAGAGAAAATCTAATCTTGTTTTTTATGAAATTATTTTGAGAAGTATGCAAGTATATGAATAAGTGATATATTTTTGGTTTCGAGTTCGGTTGTGGTATATTGTTTATTATCTTCGAATCAGACCAGCGAATGTGATCTTTTAGTGTGCGGGCTGATGCACGTTGAGTTTGTGATGTTGTCCATAATTTGTACTTTCTCCATCGTCACCTATGTTAGCTTGTAAAAAAATGTGAAAAGTATTGCTTTCTCGTCCACTTATTGTTTTGGTTTGTGTTTTTTTTGTATTTATTTATTTCATGAATCGAGTTTGGTTGTAGATATAGTATTGTCTTAGACCTTATTAAATTGACATCGTCATCGTATTGTTTGGATTCTGAGGGTAAATGCTATTTGACACTAGACGCTTGGTTCATATGTAAATGTACAATTGTTAAGGATTTTTTTCTTTATTTTTTAAATTTGACCCTAATATTGTGAAATCAAGTCCCAAAACGTGATTTATTCTAAAATTTCATGGCTGTCCGTATTTTCATAAGTGATTTTCTTGTTCGATTTCAAAATATGTTGCCTCTTATTTGTGAATATAAGGAGTATCTTTTTTTTTTACGACATGCTCGCATAACGTCACACATGTGTTTCATTTTAGTTTAGTATCACGATTGAGTGGTCAAGGAAGAAGGACGTGGTTATCACTTTGAATGTTTGGGTTCGGTGTCTTATTTCTTCTTAGTATTCGAGGTTTTACTAATACTAAGAATGGGTTACGGCAGTTGGAGTTATAGGCCATGAACTTATGTTCACTTATCTGTAGTAAGAATCACTTCCCTAGATTCAACCACGTGACGATTGTATATCAAGTTGAATCTGAATTTTGTTGTCTTTAGCCATCACTGAATGTATAAGTTTGTGAAGTGATTTAAATCCTCATGGCTTCCCAGATGTGCACCGAATACTTGTGATTTCTATCTTATTAAAATCATATGTTAGCCGAGCTTTGGTGTTAGTGTTTGGTAAATACTTTTCAATACGAATTCTCACGTGTGTTTTGTATTTGATAAGAATCTAATCTTTATTTTTCCTTTCTTTATTTTATGTAATCTCGAAAATGGGAGTTTCAATCAAACTCAAGTTTGACCTAGAGATCGGGTCAATGACTATAAAGTCACAATGCTTGGGATTTAAGTCATTAGGAGTGGATTCCGTCGGATGAAATCTATAGTATCAAATTTTCTTACTTTTCTCATCACTTTCATCATTAGATTTACTTCATTAATGCTGTATGACAATAAATATGTATTTTATATGGTTGATTGCTGTGGGATAATGTTGTTTTATTTTTTTGGGCTAGAATTGTTTTGAACTAACTCCTCGACCAACCCTCTTTTATATTTGATGTTTGTAGACTTAATTATAAATTGTCTTTTAGGATAAATGGAAACTTAATCTTCTGAGTGTAATCTCAAATGGTAATATAGTTTGGAATTGAAATGAAAATATTTAGTCATAGTACTTGTTTTTGCGAAATGTTCAATTAATGGTTTCTTTTTACTATCGCCGCAATTCAAATTTTTTCAATGAGTTACCACAAATAAGCTTAGTCAGTTAACCCGCTTATGTTTGCAAATAACTAGTCTATCAAATCCAATTTTCCATATACATTTGAATGCTTGCTACATATCATATTCATTTCTCAACTCCATCTTTAGTTTTAAGATTTTATAAGTCTCAAGAACACAAGGTATACATGTGTTACGTTACCGCATACAAGGTATATCTTATTATTTTTACCACTATTATAATAATTATCTTCATCATTATTATTGTTATCATCATCCATTAATATTATCATTAAATTTATTTATGTTCATTATTAATATTATGTTTATTATTATTATTAT
>NW_025853128.1:0-2534 GCF_002878395.1 Capsicum annuum | reverse complement strand
TCCTTTTGGGTGAAAAAATATTGTAAATTTCAATGATATGCAAACACTCACACTTAACACCATATAGGTATTGTCTCTATATCTTAATTTAAAACTACCAAATCTAAGTTATGGGTTAGATAATTCTTCTCAGAAGCATTTAACTGCATTGAAGTGTAAGCAATCACATTACTATCTTACATCAATACAACACCTTAACTAGAGCGTGAAGTATCATAAGACGTAATAAAATCCTTTCATTCCTCTAGCAAATAAGAATTAGAGCTATTATCAAAAGCGAGTTGAGCTTTTGAAAGATATTTTAGCACTTGTTGGACTAAATAAATAGCCTTATTTTGTGTTAGTCTTGTCAAAGAAGTAGCAATGGAGGAAAATTTTATGACATACGTACGATAGTAGCTGCAAGACCCACAAAATATCAAACCCCAGTTATAAAGATTGGTAAACCCAATTTTAAACAGCTTTAACCTTTTATGGATCCACCATCACCCCTTTTAGAAACCACATGCCCCAAAATTACTACAAAAGACAGCTAAAACATATATTTAGAGAACTTAGCATAAGCTGTTTCTCTTTCAGAATTCCCAAAACTAGACAAAGATAACCTATATATTCCTCCTTACTCATTAAGAAACCCAATAATCTTTAATAAAAACAATCACAATCAAATCATATAAAGACTTCAAAATACCATTCATCTAATTAATATTGTTGGAACATGGGTTAACCCAAAGGACATCATTAAGAACTATTATCTTGAAGGATATTTTAGGTATGTCCTCATGCGAACATTTTAATTAGTAATAACTTGACCATAAGTCTATCTTGGAGAAAATTAAAGCACCCTACAACTAGTCAAACAGATTATCTATTCAAGGAAAAGGTTACTTATTCTTGATAATAACCCTATTCAACTACCTGTAGTCAATACACATTGTCATGCTACCATTTTTTTTGTTAATGAACAACACTGGAGCACCCCCAAGGCGAAGAGATAGGATGAATAAATCTCTTATCAAGTAAATCCTATAATAGACTCTTGAGTTCTCTCAGCTCATCTGGGGCCACTTGATTGAGAGACATAGTAACTAAATGAGTGTAGGGCTCCAAAGCAATGGAAAAGTCAATGACCCAATGTGGAGGCATACTAAGAAAATCAATGAGAAATACTCCTGAAACTTTGAAACTATGGGATATGACTCAATAAATAAAACCTCTGCACAAACATCATGAAGATGTGCTAAAAATCCAAACACCCCTTCCCAACTAGCTTCTTAGCTTGAATGAAAGAAATAATTTTCACATGTCTAGACTTATACACACCTTCTTATTCAAACTAATCTATCCCAAGAATTTCTAAAGTTATAGTTTTTGCATTAAAATTTAGAAAAATATGATACAGGGATAATAAAGTCATTCCTTAGATGATATCAAAATCTAGCACATATCGAATCACCAAATCTACCCAAATTTGGAAGTCCATAATAATAATGGAATGGACATGATACACTGGAGTAACTATCACAGAGTCCCCCAACTAGGGCAGAAACATACATAGGTGAGTCAAGAATATCACAAACTATGTTTAATAAATGCATAAAAATAAGTGGAATCCAAATCAAACAAGGTTGTAGTTGTTCGTTCATATGTGAGAATAGTACTTATAATGATAACATGAGAAGCCTCTACCTTAAATTTAGTAGGAAGGCATAAAAATAATCTTTATTTTAAATCTGAGCAACATTTCTAGATAGTTGAGCACCACCACACTCTACATTAATACCACTTCAATTTGTACCACAACCACCTTGATGATTACCATACTGACATGGTAGATGAACTCTACCATTACCACCTCTATCTATGTCAACTGGAAACATTGCTCTAGTTTTTTACTGCCTCTAAGAACCAACCTAACTACCATTATTACATTTCTTCTTAAAATTCCCAATATTAGTGCAAGTATAGAAAACTCAGTCTAGGAAAGTCCTACTAGTAAAAAAATATAAAGCTCTTTGCTTTTCACAACTAAATACTGATGAGTGGCTCTTAATAAACCTATTGTAGATAAGCGAAGGACTCATGAATTGCGCAGCCAAGATACGATTGATAACCATGACCATATAATATGAAACAGTAAAGTTGCCTATATCCTAACACCTCTTAGTTAATGTATTGTCTTAGCCAACTAGTTTGACTTTTTTTACCTTTTTTACATAATCAAAAACATCAATTAAGGTCTTTCCAGTAGAAGTCATCTCTATAGCAAAAACTAGCAACTCAGTGTTCAAACTTTTTATGAAAAGTTGAATCCTCAGCTCTTTGGTACTAAGAAATTGAGTAACATAATGGGAAAATGCATCAAACTTAGACTTGTAGGCTACAACAAACATGTTACCCTACTCAAGGGAAAGAAAATCATCATTATTACTATCATAAAGAATACAGGGTATATGCTTCTCCAAAAATAGAGTATGGAAGTAAATCCATGTCAATTTGACATTCTACATAAACTCTAGCCAAAAGTCCTATGT
>NW_025853127.1:0-1078 GCF_002878395.1 Capsicum annuum | reverse complement strand
TATATCAAGGGTGGTCCTATAATTTTGACACCCCACTCATACGAGATATAAATTTTCTATCACGAACCAAATCAGGACCAGACCTTGACGGGCATCTCAAGTCGCACATGGACCTAGGGATGTGCATCGGTCGGTTCGGATTTATATGCTATTGGTTTGGTTTATCGTTTTTTTATTTTTAACTATGCAAAACCAATAACGAAGCAATAAGATATTTTCTTATCAATTTTTAGTTTATCGGTTTTTGGTGCTTAACGGTCCAGTTTTTGGTTTAACCAATAAGAAAATACTCATAAAATAAAAATAGTAACAACTAAAATAAAAAAATAAAATCTTAGTTGCTGCCAAAATCATACACACTGCATTTTAGTTTACAAGAATCTTCAAACTTGAACTGAATGTTAGTTCGGAAAAAAACTGAATCCTAATTATTGGAAGCTACTAAATACTTCAAGCTTTCCAATACAACAATATCTGAGCTTTTTATTGTGCCTTTGTTGCCCTGAATAGGTTAATATTTTGTGAATCTCTGAATTGTGAATAAGTAGTATGTGTATATGTGTGTGTGTGTATATATATATATATATATATATATATATATTAGTAATATAAATATTTATATATATAACACAATTAGGAGTAAAATAATAACTTAGTGTATCCTTATTGGGTTATCGGTTTAACCGATAACCCAATAAGCTAAAACCAAAATCGAACCGTTTACCCAATAAATTTTTTATAAAACCAATAAAAATTCTTTAATCTAATACCAATAACCCAATAACATTTTTATCGGTTCGGTTTATCAGTCGGTTTGTTTTTTGCCAATCCCTACATGGATCGGAGACCACCTCCTGCACCTAACCAAGTGAACACAATATCCCCAACGTCTGATGAATTCGAACATATAAAAAAATAGAACAAGGTATGATTAAAGAATAAAAGATAAGTATATGACTGATAGCCAGTAACAAGCCAAAACAACCGACCAACATCGCCCCTATCCACAGTAATCCAACAAAGCCTTCTAACAAAAGAATCAAAACCCAGCCTTGGTCGGGACATGTCCCTAACTCTA
>NW_025853126.1:0-2512 GCF_002878395.1 Capsicum annuum | reverse complement strand
TTTAGTATTCCGAGTCTCGAGCCGAGGGTCTATCGGAAATAACTTTTCTACTTCTTTAGAGGTAGAGGTATGTACTGCATACATCTTACCCTACCCAGACCTTACTATGTGGGAATACACTGGGTTTGTTGTTATTGTAGTCACTTCACACATGTAACACCCCATATTTTCGCGCTAGGATTCTAACCGTCATTCCTATGTGTCTAAGCTCTAATCCAAATGATTCCCATGTGAATATAAGTTTCATGATCATTATCATAGTTTATGAAGCGTTTTATAGGTAAAAAATTTCATAGCAATGACTTAGAACAATTTTTAGCTAAGATCATTTGATTGGTCCAAAATTTGGTATTCTATTCTACAAGGGTCTACTTTAAACATACCCGAGTGAAAAGTTACAGCTATTTTTGTGAGAGGAAGTAAGCCGAGGCGATATGCCCGCAACGTGCGTTCCATCGCCCGCACCTATTTCTCAGGTTCTGTTTTCACATTTTTAAGGGCAAAAGGGTCCTTTCCTTCACCCTAACCCATCCATAATACGTAATTAAAACACTAAGGAGCATTATTTTTCTCCTTTATTCATAATTCCTCTCCAAGAACAAAACAACCTAATCTCCATCCAAGAACTTCAAGACTTCATTACAATCTCTTCAAGAAAAACCAAGAATTAAGTTCTTTAATTCAAGAATCTCAAGAAAATCATTCAAGATCATCTCTAAGGGTTTTAAAGTCAAGTTTTCTACATCAAATCAAGCCTATTAAGGTATGTGGGGTTATGAACAAGGATACTCCTTTCATCCTTGTTCCCAAAACTTGTTTTTAGGTTAATATTTTATGAATTTCATATTAGGGTTCATACCCAAATTTTCTTGTTTTGAGTTCATGAATTTTTAAGTGATTTAAGTATTGAAGTTCATGTTTATCCCACCTATTTATGATTTGAATTGAAGATTTATATCATGAATTGCACTTCCCTTTTATAAATTGATATTGTTGAATGATTTTGAGAATGATGTTAAGTATGAAGTTTTGTTGTGAATTTTCATGAGTTTAAAGCATGAATTTTTAAGCCCAAAGATTAAGTATTGAGATTTTGAGAAGACCATGCTCTTAAATTTTATTTGTTAAGTCCTTATCTAGAATGAGTTTGAGATTCAAAAAGACTATGGTCTTAAGTTTCTTTGATAATTGTTTACGAAGATTTAAAGAATGATGGATCTTTTGATCCTAAGCTAAGATAAGGAATCCACATTGTTCATACAATTTGAGATTTAAAAAAAAGAGAAGCATAATTGACTTTCATTACAAACCCTTGTGCTATTTTAAGGTGAATTTCCTGAAGTTCTGAGCTAGAGAATGGGAGTAGTATTTAGCATTGAGTTAGGTATGATTCCAAGGTCTCATACACCAGAACTACGTGCTACCATAGATTAGAATTGAGATTAAATGCCCATAGTGGGATAAGATAGTTATCACTTAAGATAAGGTTATACTCCTTGGAAAGAGTCTAACACCTCTCCACAATGTGAGTTTTTTCCCTTAGAAGAACATGACGTTGGACTTCATGACGGCTCACATGATGTATATTAATTAGAAGAACCTCCCCAATAGAAAATAATAATAGAAAAGCTTTTAGAAACTAAGTGTAAAGGCTCATAATTTTATTAAAATATTGTTTTATATCAGATCTTAGCAATGAAATTTCAGCTTTTAGTTTACAGATATAAAGGTTAGTCCTTTTTACACTTAGCCTGCATGATTTGAAAATAGACTTAACTTCAGTCCTACTTATTCCACTAATAGAAAGAGTAAAAGTACAGCTTTTAAAACTAAGTGTTATGGCTCACAAGATTTATACTACATGCTTTATTATTCATGATTTATGATTTTCAGCTTTCAGACATTCAAGCCAATGTGAGTCATTTACCCTTAGCATGCATTCTTGAAAAGATTATACTAATATTTAGTTATTATTTTTACTTATGCATTCACCCCACATGCTTAGTACATTCCAAAAGTATTGATCCACATATACGTCTATGTGCTACATTATCTCATAATATAGGTACCAGTTGTAGCACTCACATCACAGTCTGATAGTAGCGTTTAGTCAGCAGTGTAACGCCTTGAAAATGGGTCCCGAGACGTCACACGGTGCTTAGGGTCACAAGTTACCCCAAGATAACCCTTCTACTAGCATAACTCATAAGCAACAAAAAAAAAAGTATAAATCTATGCAATTAGTGAAAAATAACTCTTTTTTTAATCTGATCAATATAAAACTGAATTTACAAGATTACAACTCTGCTTTTACAAAACAAAACTGAAACTATGAATACATTAACTCTATTAACTGTCTACGAAGCCTCTAATAGTACTTACTATAGGTACCCGGGTTGTAATACCTGCGCTTTTTCCTTGCTAGAAATTATCTCAAGAATGCTAGGACTTACTTTGAAATACAAATCTGTTCAGTATTTTTGAGATATTCACTTTTTATTACGTGGGAAAT
>NW_025853125.1:0-2737 GCF_002878395.1 Capsicum annuum | reverse complement strand
GAGGTTAGCACTGAGTGAACCCAAGGATTGAAACTCACCCGCTAGTTTAGGGTGTGATTCTTAGTAGTCATCCTTGTGTTCCAGAACTACATAACCAACTTTGGTTGAGATATCTTAACCCATCAGATTACGGTTGATGAGGTGGCTTAACCCGTCAGTTTAGGCTTCCCACCATTCTCATTAAGTACCCACCAGATAAGGGTCACTCATAGGCTGTCCTTACTCATGGCACGGTATTTACACCCCTCCAGTCGGGGTAGAGATTGGACCCCAGCTTATCCATAACGGCATACATAGGGCATGTCAGTTAAACACTACATCCCACAATTTTAGTATCAGTCTCAGTAAAAGAACTCAGGGCGTTCTTCAGATTTTAGTATATACAGGACTGTTAGATACACTCGTCCATGTTATCAGTTTTAGTAATAATCATGACAGTTATCTGTAAACCATGTATTAGCTTACAGGTTATACTATCACGTATTCACGATCCCAGTTTCTATATATGTGTGTTTGCATTCCCACATTCATATTAGTCAGTCAGTGTTGTTCAAGCATGAAATTCTTTATGTTCATCCTACCTTCCTCGTATACTCAGTACTCTAGTTGTGTTGACGCATTTGCGCCATGATGCTTTCTTTTCATGTTACACCATAGGTTTTGTGACATGAGCTCTAGCCCAGTAGTAGCAGTAGGATTCCAGTCGCAGAGACACAGTGAGTCCTCATTGATTCAAGGACAATATGATTTGACTCATTTATTTATTTCTTAAGTTTAGTTTTATGGAGTTAGTTAGAGATATGTTCCTTCAACTCCTTATTCAGATAGTTTAGAGGCTTTTAGCTTTACGTTCAGATTGAGTTATTTTGGGTATTTTCATCTATATGGTTTTATTCAGTTGAACCTTATGGCCTTACAGTTCTATGTATTCACAATTATTATATCATAATTTGCAGTATACAGGTACAGATATCAGTCATGGGTTAGCTTGTGGTCCCTCGGGGTCATGAGCACCATGTAGCATTCCAGTTCAGCGAATCGGGGTGTTACAAAAGATCACTCTTATAGTGTTGCAAAAACTTCAATTAGAGGTAGTGAGCTTAGTACCTTAATTTGTCATTCAGACACTTAATTTAAGCTTTGACTTGCTCAAATTAGTGCACTCTTGGCTACATAAATCTTGTCACTTCAAATTTTACCGTAATAAGTATGCCTTTTAATTCTTGCCTTTTTCTATCTGTTTTCGTGTATTGGGTTTCATACCCATCAATTATTATGTGCATTAGTAGGATTATGTTGACTATTGTGAACCTTATTATAAAATTAATGATTTAGGGACAACCCCCATAGATGATTCCTTTTAATAATCGATAGAGTAGATAAGTATTGATATTTTCTTAGGGGCATAACATTTGGGTTAGATTCCTATTTAGCATGGAATATTGGTCTTCTTACGGCCCTAGAGTGGTACTTGTTATTGAATATTATTTTTGGTACTACCTACTCTTTGTACTGGAGTTCCTATTGTTATTATTATTATTATTGATATGGTTTGATATTGATTGATACTTGCTTGATATATGGCTAGACTAGCATAATCTAGTTATAATTCACTTTTTTGTTAATTTTTTTATCAGCCTAGGTGGATACCTCAATTGGATGATTTCTTTCTAATAGCAAGGTGAGGTTTGTTGCTTTTTGCTTCTACTAGTGAGGCTAGATCAGTTGTTTAGTGGGTTATGGTAGGCAATTTAAGTTGTCCTTCCATGGTGTTATTATGGTTCTAGAGTTGGCAATTTGTTTATATTACCCATTTCGGAGTTTGAGAATATGGGGTTTACTTTTGAGTTTGCTGGGATTTTAGCTTTAACTATCTTTTTATATAGCTTATTTTTTTGGTTGACTAGTTTGGGATCTACTTATTTAATTTGTCTAGTTCATCACTTGGTAGTGCTTTTGGTGTCAGTCTAGAGAGTTCTTGAGCTTGACTTTTGAGTTTGTTGGGTTCGTCCCCTAGTTATAGTTTGAGTTTGCTATTGGCGAGAACTTGGATATTCCATTCTTGATATAATATGGTTCTTGTTCTAGTGGATTTAAGGGAGTGGAGATGGTTATCTTTCCTGTGACCACTTATTATGTTGGATAATTAGATATTCATTGCCGAGATGAAGTATTGGATTGACTAGTTTCTGTCTAAGGTTGCACTTCTTTAAGTTACTAGAGGTATGGTTATCTTTAATATAATTTGTGTCCTTAATGAGTTCTTGTGTATGATTTGGTAATTCATGCCGTCCATATGATATAAAGTTGGTAGTTGATGCGTTCAGCCTATGGTTCATCCTTTGCTATGATCTTGCTATTCAACTACATTTTGATTTTTGCATTGGCCGAAACTAGTAGAGATATGCCTAATTTTAGGTAGTGAGGGTGAGTTAGGTGTCTTCCTTTGTTTGAACTTGTTGACGCAAGGTTGGAACTTTTATTCTTTTAGGTGGCATTTTAGATTTTATGATTGATTTGGATTGTGGATGCTTTACCGTCTACAGGATTGGTTTGGGTAGTTAAGATCGATCGGTTTAGTTTTAGTGTTGAGATTTTATTTTGGAGATGTAAATCCTGGGTTAAAGGTTTACTACCAGATTTTTCTTCATTGGGGTTTCTCCTATATGCTGGCTAAGCTTACTCTTTTGCAACCTTTTCGGTATTTTTTTGTTCGTATCAATTGGAGTTGATAGAT
>NW_025853124.1:0-2542 GCF_002878395.1 Capsicum annuum | reverse complement strand
GCCATTTCATAGTCAAAGAAGAAATTGTATTAGGCCATAAGATCTTGTGAAAAGGCATTCAAGTCGATCAAACTAAGATTGAGGTAATTGCCAAGCTCCCGCCCCTTATTTCTGTCAAAGGTGTTTGAAGTTTTCTTGGCCATGCCAGGTTCTATCATCATTTCATCAAGGATTTTTCCAAGATAGCACACCCTATATGTAAACTTCTTGAGAAAGAATCTAAGTTTAACTTTGATGAAGCATGTCTCAAAGCATTCGAGCATCTTAAGGAATTGTTCATTTTAACCCCTATTATTGTGCCTCCGTATTGGTCATCCCCATTTGAGGTAATAAACGATGCAAGTGGTATTGCATTGGGTGTGGTGCTAGGGTAAGACAAGGAAAATATTTTTCATTTGATCTACTATGCTAGCAAAACCTTGAATGGAACCCAATGCAACTACACTATCACCGAGCAAGAATTATTGGCGGTTATTTATGGCTTCAAAAAGTTTTGAGCCTATTTGTAAGGCATGAAGGTGGTGGCGAATACATACCATTCCACTCTTAAGTATCTCATGGCAAAGAAAGAAGCAAATCCGCGATTAATTAGGTGGATTTTATTATTACAAGAGTTTAACTTTAAGGTGAAAGACTGAAAAGGGTGTGAGAATCAAGTAACCGATCATCTCTCTCGACTTGAAGGAAATAATAAGAAGCATGGGAAATTGAACATTGATGATGCTTTACCTGGTGAATTGATCATGACCATCAAGGGGAACAATACACCACGGTATGCCAATTTTTCTAACTATGTAGCAAGTGGTGTACTCCCGGAGGGACTGAGTTACCATCAAAACAAGCAATTTATGTTTGATGCAAAACAATATTTCTGGGATGAGCCATTTTTATTTCATGAGTGTGACGATGGAGTTATTATATGGTGTTTCATGGATTCTGAAATAAATTACATTTTGAAGGCTTGCCACTCGTCACCTTACGACGGTTATCATGGAGGGATCCAAACTACTGCCAAGATCCTTCAATCCAGATTTTATTGGCCTTCCATGCATAATGATACCATAGAATGGGTTAAATCTTGTTAGAGTTGTCAAATGCATAGAGGTATTTCAAGAAGGCATGATATTCCTCTTTAGCCTAACTTAGAGGTGGAACTCTTTGATGTATGGGGAATCGATTTCATGGGTCCTTTTATGAGCTCTTTTGGGAATAAGTAAATTTTGGTGGTTGTCGCCTATGTTTATAAATGGATGAAAGCCATCGCACTACCCACTAATGAGAGAAAATGTGTTACCTCATTCCTAAAAAAAAATATTTTCACAAGGTTTGACGCCCCTCGGGCCATCTGTAGTGATAGCGGTTTGTATTTTTGCAATCGGATGTTTGGTGCTCTTCTTGACAAGTATGGAGTTAAACACAAAGTTTCCACCCCATACCACCCAAATGAGTGGTCAAGTAGAGATGTCAAATCATAAAATCAAAGCCATACTTGAAAAGAGGGTAAATGTAGGTCGAACAAATTTAGCATGACAACTGAATGAAGCACTTTGGGCCTATAGAACGACCTATAAAACCAAAATAGGTATGTATCCCTATAAATTGGTGTTTGGTAAGGAATGCTATTTACTCGTTGAGCTTGAGCATAAGGCTTTGTAGGCGTTGAAGAGATTAAACATGAACTACGGAGAAACAATCGGGGCATGGGTAACACAACTCCATGAGATGGAAGAGTTCCAAATAAAGGCTTATGAGAGTGCAGATTTTTATAAGGATAAAATGAATAAATGGAATGATGCTAAAATATTGAGGTGAAAATTCCATGAGGGAGAGTAGGTACTGCTCTACAACTCCCGTTTGAAACTCTTTGCGGGGAAACTCTGCTGAAAATGCTTGAGACCATTTGTGATTTCTAAAGTCTACTCAATTAGTGCAGTCGAGTTGGAAGACAATGAAGGGAAGAAATTCCCAGTCAATGGTCAAACGTTGAAGCACTGCAATGAGAACATCTCCACGGCGTCCAAGGTGGAGTGCGTGAACTTCAAAGACGTTATATGGTAAAAGGAGAGAGTTGTGCCATAACATTAAAGAGGAAACTCATCCTTAAATCATTTTTGTTTGTTTTGATGCTTTGTATGTTTCTACATAAATAGTGTACTTAGAAAAAATAGGGTAAAAACAGAGCTGGAAAACTGATAGATGTGCAGAAAATGAAAAATAAGCAAAAATAGGGGATTTTAGTCTCGATTATTGTGATTGTGGTCATCAGACCATGATCATATCAACACGAATGCATACATGATTCCACGATCACAACATCAGATTACTACAACACCTATTGTCCATGAGAGCCTTTGCTTCCCTTATACTTTTTAATATTTGAAGTTACTTCAGTGAGGGAACTTCATGCCTGTAAGATGGGGGTGTTGTGTTGTAGTGAGGCTATGTGGGATATCTTAGCTATGAATGAAACTTGCCTAAGTAATGACTAAATAATGCAAGGGAAGTCTGAGTACTTGTGGCATTTTGTTTTGTTAAAACTGGG
>NW_025853123.1:0-2411 GCF_002878395.1 Capsicum annuum | reverse complement strand
TATAGGACAACAACATATTTATGAGGAAATAATATCTTTATATGTCATCATCACATCTAAGACGATATAATATCTCAATAGGCCAACATCTCACCTAAGATAAAATAGCATCTGTATAGGACAACATAACATATAAGGGGAAATAACATCTCTATGGTCCAACATCACATCTGAGAGAAGCATCATAGCCATACCTAATGACACTATCCAAGGAACATCTCTGCAAGTTACCAAAACAATCATATAATCCCCAAAGATCCACAATTAAGGCTAAGGAATTCCACCTTTAATCAAGCCTAATATATATATTCACCCACAATATATAACAAAAATCATCTACAAATTAATTAGATAGAAGCCTACCTCAAAGAGGAAATGCCAAACCTCACATCATGCACCATATACTCGATTCATTTCACAATCTCTATAGGCTAACTTTACATATGAGAGGAAAAACATCTTTACAGGATAACAACACATATAAGAGGAAATTATATCTCTATATGCCAACGTCACATCGAAGAGAAAATAGCATCTTAATAGGCCAACATAATATATACGAGGAAATAACATCTGTATAGGCCGACATCACATCCAAAAGAAAATAGCATCTCTATATGCCAACATCAAATATGAGAGGAGCTTCGTAATCATAACCAAAGACACAATCTGAAAAATATCACTTCAAGATGCCAAATCACCAATTTACCTTATACAAAGGTTTGTTATTCTAAACAATCCATAATATCCGCAACTAAGTCCATAAGGCTAACATAAGTCTTTGACTAAGTGAGCCAGATGGTCCTATTTCTAATTCTCAAATCAAATATTTAGGCATACTATGCCCCAAACTAGGTTAGATTTCAAGTTCCACTACTATAATTCAAGTAACCCATATAAAAGCCTAAGATAGAAACTTTACTAGAAATAAGGGTATTTTAGTCAGCTCAATCCAATTTATGATTTCAATACCACCACTTGCCTAATAAGATTAAAATATACCAATCATACTTTAAATGCTAGAACCATATGCCAAACCTAACATTATATGACATTCATGATACAAGCTAATCTAAATAAGGTAGGAGGCAATATGATTTTTACAGAGTTATACACATGCCATCATATGGGTCCCAAAGATCCACAAACGAGTGTATGGCTTTCTACTAATAATTAATACTAGACATTCTACTAATAATTAATACTAACATCCAAATTCATCTGCAATATGTATCACACACCATCTATGACGATAAGTAGATAGAAGCCTACCTCAAAGCGGAACCACAAAGCCTCATATCATGCATCATATGCTGAACTTAACTTAACAATCCACATAATGTTTTAAAACTAACAAAATCATAATCTACTCATAAATATGAGTCTAACATACCAATATTGCACTATTGTGCTTCAGGTCAAAAAATAACACAAAACCCCAAGAGGATGCCATATAAAAATGAATTTTTTAGGCCAATACAATATTCATCCATAAACAAGGAATCATTAGCCTCAAGAAATGGGTTACAAATAAGCATACTTTGGGATAAAACCTATCCATAAGGTAAATGGGCGTTTGGGTCCAAACATGGAAATTCAACCATGAATTCAAAGGATTCGTACTTTAAATGTTCTGATAATCACGGTAAAATATTATAATCATGCTCTCAAATCACCCACAAAGACTAATTTTTTGTTAGCACACCATATAAGGGTTTCTAGGTCTCAATGGAGAAAGAATATGGCCAATTGTCAACAAATAATGGCCTTTCAAAGACCATTCTTAGGCCCTCAGCTCACATGATTGTGCATGAATGCTAGCCGCGATTGGGATCGTGATAGCAAGAGCAATTTTGCTATCATAGTACTTTGATGCACCTAATGATGGCTAAAACTTTAAAAATATTATAAATTTTGGCCAATACCTCGAGATGCATTCAAATTCTAAATTTTTAAATGAATTTTGTAACTATACTAAATTCTATATTTTGGCTGTGTTGGCAAACTCTAATTTTCAATCTGAAGTTTTTTCGACCAAATATGGTTCCCACACCTAATTTTTAAATTTTTAACTATCCGATCGATAGGTCAAAACTAGATCAGGTGAATTAGGACTCAAACCAAAGGCCTACCTAGATTAAAATTGATATTCTGAATCTGCTGGCTCGTCAGAATTTGTATACGAGATTGTTGTACTAAAGTTTTTGCCTGTTGACCATTTGGAACTAGGAATGACTTCTAAATAGGGAATTGATTCTCAAAACCAAATAAACTGCCTAATAAATGAACCCTCAATACCAACAAGTCATAAATGACTTGGAGCAGCTGTGGAGAATCTCATACAGAAAAGATAGAGTAAATATCAAAAATAAAGGGAAAGGTCATTAAATTATCCACTACTAAAAGAACTT
>NW_025853122.1:0-2278 GCF_002878395.1 Capsicum annuum | reverse complement strand
AGAAGCTAGAAAGGGTAATGCCTCGAATAAAGGCAAGGCAAAAGCTACGTTCGGAAGGGGTAAAGCACCGGTCTCCAAAGATACTCCGAAAGTCCCAAATGTCCAAGCTATCAATGATCGTGTACGGTAGGTAGGAAAGGAAGCGGATCAAATTCAGTTTGGTGTAGAAGGTGTGAAGGAGTTATATGATGAGTGGTAACTACTCGGGGGTTCAATCCCGAGAAGATCTTTAGCATGAAGGGAGTGGACACCTATTTCCCCAAAATCATTGACGAAACTAAAGAACGGGATTAGAAACTCTTCACAGATATGACGCCTTTTTCTCACCCATTATGATACTTCTCAGCGATTTTTTGGGAGTTCTATCTTCCTATGTTGTTAGGCATAATGAACAAAAATACAAAATTCCAATTGCCGCACAACTTTGCCTCGAGAGTGTATTGGTTCGAGGAGTGGAAGTCCCTTGAAAGACCTCGGAGATCAATGAGATCTATTTTGTTTTTGACTTAGATTCCGTGGTGCAGTGCAAAAGGTTCATATTTGGTGGACGTTAGAGTTATCCATGGCTAGCTAGGGTGATTGCTAAGGGCCTTTCTCCATAGGCTAATGGTGTAGGTCAAATCAAGAGGAGAGATCTTTTGTTTCAAGCCAAACATTGGCTTGGATTTATGGGTAACCGTCTACTTCCCTCAAGAAATGACCAAGATGTCGCGTTTGATAAGGCAATCATTGTCGGGTGCATCATAGATAAAATTTCTATCAATCCGGGAGAGTTGATAGCAGAGATGATTAAGTTTAGGGCAAAGTAACCGGGTACTTTATTGCCCTTTCTGGCACTTATATCCATGCTTTGTCTTAAGTTCAAAGCCCCGTTACTCTCTAAGATTGATCATAGGGTTATATGCACCAGCATCATTGACATCACACAGAGTAAGGATAAGGATAACCCTACAGGCTTAAAAAGGAAAGCTTTGGCTTTGGTAGACTCGGGTGTGGAAGGATTCTAAAGCTCAGAGGGGGTGGAAATTCCTCCAGATTCTACACTGGACGCTGAGACCCATTAGGATTCTGTCGATACTCCTCCATCATCAAACACCGCACCACCACCTCGATCCATACAATTATCATGGTTTTCTACTATGACGTTTGCCAAGGTTGCTTCCATGACTTTAGAAAACAAGTCCACTCTTACCTGATTGGTGGCAGATATTCTCTGATTTATTCAGGCTGCTATAGCACCTCTTTATGCCCGTGTAGCAAAGTTAGAGCAGAGGGTGACCACGCTTGAAGCGAGGGGAGATTATGAGGGGGTGGTATCTGTGAGGGCAGACCTTAATAGTTTACGGGTGGAGATTCACTTTGGACATCCCTCTTTCAGTGTTGATGAGGCAAAGATTGCTTTTCCACCGAAGACTTTAGGCCCAGTGCTTCCATTTGATGATTTGTTCAGAGAGGTTCATGAGGACATTTATGATGAGGTCGATATCGATCTTATAGAAGGGCTACCTGAGCTCACCATGCAGTTATCAAGGGATAAGGAGCATGCAAGAATGGATGGGGCTTGTTCTAGCACTCGACATGATGATGAGTCACCCTTCATAGAAGATTCGATGAGAGGATCCCAGTCTAATGAGGCTCTCATTGAGATAGTGAGACCATTCACTGACAGGGATCCGTGTGCCTAGTACGCCACAGAGAGTCTCTACCCTCCTCTACTCTCTTTTACTTTCACATTGGGGACAATGCAATATTTTTAGTGGCGGGTGGGGTATTGTTATGATTTATTCGATGGTCGGTACCTACTGTCTCAGTTTATGGCATGTAGTTTGATAGATTGTGGAGACATATTCTATTTTATTACTTTGATGTTTATGGCATTTTGTTTTTATTTTATTATTATTGATATTACTTTGGATGGGCCCTTGTCGGGCATTTTGATAAAGATGTCAAATATTGTCGTTTTGTTTTTGAATTTGTGTCATGCGCTTAATTTAAATGTGGTATCCGATTGTGCGCATTGCTCTTATCACCTTTTGTATATACGTGTCTAATAAACTCTAAAGGTTTTCTTCAAAACTCAGTTCTTTCCTAAAGAGCAAATTTTTATTTTTATTTTCTTTTGATCTTTTATTTTTAGTTTAGTTTCTTTGTCAAACAGAGTGATAATTCACCCATGAGGGATGAAGAGGCGACATCCTTAGGTGAAGTATCTATTCATTTTGGTAAACTAGGAATTAGCAAAAATTCAAAAATACTTCCAAAAGGTCATTGGCAAGGA